>NC_046348.1:300000-523204 GCF_000738735.6 Corvus cornix cornix
ATGAGGGAAAGGAGGAATGCAAAACAAATCCTCCCCATGGGATAAGCATGGGAAGGAACAGACCATCACCAGTCTCAGGAACCTCCAACCTTCTTCTTTCAGTCCCGGCCAGGGACAAGCCAGCTGGTGAAGGACAGTACCTCCATCGCTCTCATGTGCAGATCCAGGGTAGCCAAGCAGGGGGTTTAGACTCCTGGGAGAGAAAATCCAGGCTCAGGAATACAACCAGAGGCCTGAGCATCCTCTCTGCAGTGGTGGGGTCTGAATGTGACAGGACATCAGGAAGCCTAGGTCATCCCTCTCCCTTCTCCCCAAGGAGCTGCCCTGAGTTGTTGGCCTGCTGAGACTTGCAAGTCTCTCCCATGTCAGGCAGGTTGTCCGCCACTTTCTTCTCACCTCTTTAGCCAGAAAATCCATCTTCTACCCAAGCCATCTTTTGGAGGGAGTGGCTGAGGCTGGAAAAATGTCTCAGGTGTGGCAAACCCCTTTTGCCAGTGAACTCCCTGCTCCCAGGTGGGATCCTGCCCTTTGGGAGGCCTGTGACTGCTAAGGGCAAACTGATGAAGGGTGGGTTAGTTAAACAGCAGTGAGAGAGGCAAGAATGGGCTGGATACTGTGCTTGGAGGGTTGTGATCTATGGCACAAAGTCCAGCTGGATGCCAAGGCAACAGCGGGGAAACCCAGGGATCGATACTTAATATCTTCATGTCCTGGCTGATGGGACAAAGGGCGCCCTTAGCGAGCTGGCAGGTGACACAAAGCTGGGAGGAGGGGTTGTCACACCTTTCCCCTCTACTCAGCACTTTTGAGGCTGTTCCTCGAGTGCTGGGTCCAGTTCCGGGCTCCCCAGGGTTAGAGACCTATGGACATGCTGGAGGGAGTCCAGCAAAGGGCCACAGAGATGATGAAGAGACAGGAGCATCTCTCCAGGGAGGAGATGCTGGTACAGTTCAGGCTGGAGAAGGCTCAGGGGATTCTTACCAACGTGTGTGGAGCAAAGCAGATGCAGCCCAACTCTCCTCAGTGGTAGCCACTGACAGGACAAGAGGCAATGAGAAATTCTATTTAAACACCAGATAAAACTTTACTGCACTCTGAAACAGGCTGTCCAGAGAGGCTGTGGGGTCTCACAGCCCACCTGGAGATGGTCCTGGGCAGCCTCCCCACAGACTGGGCTGGATGAATTCAAGCCTCAGCTCCTCACCAGCCCTGTGGGTGTGGGGAGGGCAGGCAGAGTGTTTGGGGTGGCACAGAGCCCTCAGTGCAGCCACCCCTGAGCTCTGGGGCAGCAGCTCAGTAGTCTCTGGCAAACACCCAGCACACACGGCACGAGAGCACTTCTGTGCTGCCTGGTGGGGTTTTTTCCAGAGCTGCATAATCTTACACAAACATTGTCTTTCCCTAAACAGCTTCACTGGGAAACTCCCCCTGGAGTCCAGAGGGACCGTTCTCCTCTTTGTGTCCAGGCCACTTGGCATATTTTAGTTTCCTTTTGTTTTGAATAAAGCAAAAATGAGTGCTGAGTCACTTGGCATTGTGAACCATATTCCATTCTGCCTTACTTTTTTCTGTTCCATCTAATTCCTTTCAGCTATTTTCACTTTCATGTCATCCTTTTTCATCATGTTGGAATTTCCATTTCGGCTTCTCCCAGCTGCCTCCAGGACTCCTTTTTAAAAGGGGGCTGAATCCAGCTCCTGCACACTGAGCTGCATCTTCCGGAGCTTCTGGTCCTGCTCCGACAGCCCTCGCCTGACGGAAAGATGAAGGTCTCTGCAGCTGGATTGGCTCTTCTCCTCATTTCAGCCTCCTTCTCCCAGACTTTCTCTGGTCCAGGTGAGTCCTGCTTTTTCATTTGTGAAGGGAGAACAGATCTGGGCCTTCAGTGTTATTTCTCCATTGAGCTCCCATGGAGATAACTGGGAATTTATCAGCATTTGTGCCACTCTCCACTCTGCCCAGAGATCAGCTGCATGTAGGAACCCTGGAATTAGAAAATCATCCATCCATCCATCCATCCACCCGTCCATCCATCCACCCTGGGCTCAGAGCACTTATTCCTGGTTAGAGTTGAAGGATTTCAGCCTCTGCCCTGGGGCTGGAGGAGTTGGGGAAGTGAAGCTCTGATCAATGGCAGGTTGAGAATCTCCCACAGTACCTTGATACTGCTCGTGGCATTGGACCAGATGATCCCCCCATGTCCATTTCAACCTTAATTATTCTCTAATTCCTCACTACCTTCCCTGACAGCACAGCTCCCACTGCTCACATTGTCTTCCTTTGCCTCTTCTAGCTGGATCTGACCTCCCAATCTGCTGTGTCAAATATACACAGCACAAGCTCCCATGGAAGCGCATCCAGCGTCATTATATCACCAGCAGCAGTTGTCCCCTGACGGCTGTCGTGTGAGTGCCAGCACGGGGGACAGGGTGGGGACAGCCGCTGGGGGGGATGGGGGGCTGACCAGCTCTGCACAGCAAGGGGGGCTGCAGGAACACAGCAGGGAGAGGGGAATACCAAGGAGAAAAGGCTCACACAGGGATTGCTGGGGATACCCAGGGGTGCTCTTGCAGGAGTGGAGGAGGCAGTGTGGGACAAGGGATGGGAGTGGGGAGCATAGGGGTAAACCTCTTGTGATGCTCAAAGCTGGGACCCAGGCTCTCCTGGGAAGCAGGTGTGAGCAGAGATCTAACATGTCCCATCCCTGTTCCACAGGTTTGTCACAAAGGAAGGCCGCCAGGTCTGTGCCAATCCCGAAAACACCTGGGTCCAAAGACACCTGCAAATCTTGGAGCAGAACTGAACCAAGCAGGAGGGCATGTGTGTAGCTGCTATCATGGACAAGTCATGTTATCCTGAGCTCCAGCCATGGAGCAGGACCCTGGGACAACAGGAGCTGCAGGAGCATCTGCAGGTGTCCCCAAGGGAGTGCTGGAAGGACACCTTGTGTTCGGAGCTGCTGCTTATCCTTGGCTTGCACGGACCAGGCCGCAGCCTCATCCCTCTGCCCCGACCCCAGGCCCATGGGACTGCGCCTCGGCTGCTGTATTATTTGAAGTTATTTAAGAAATTATCATATGGGGCAGTCAGTCCTTTTTTCCATGTGGATAATGATATTATTTATAGGGGGGTGACAGGGAGGGTTATTTATAGGAGGGTGACTCAGTGTTGGATGACAGGGGACCCTGGTTTATACACATGAACTCCTGATTCTGGAGAATAAAGAATTTGGAGAAAACCTTTGCTTTTTCCCTCTTATGTGCCTCCGTGTGGTGTTCACCAGCTCACACACAGAACATCCCTCTGAGCCATCTGAGCCTCTGTAGGACACATGAAGATGGAAAATGGTTTGAGGCAAACCCATAAAGTTTCCACTCTGCAGACTCAGGAACATCCTCCAAAACCTCATTCCCCCACTGCACACACCCCCACCCCCCACATCCTCTACAGAATTAGATGTGTTCTTATCCACATGTGGGACTTTTACACACATGAATCTGCTCTCCACACTCCCCAGGCACATCCCACACACTTGCTGCTCCCAGCCCCACACACCCCACCTCAGACTGGTCCATGGGTGTGCAGTAAGTCATGCTGAGACCAGCAGTGCTGCTTGGAGAGGAACAGGGGACCCATCTTTCATTCTGACCATCCCAATGGGGTTTGTTCCTCACTTTCCCACCTGTAAAACAAAGAGGAAGGTCCAGCTCTTGCTGCAGGGGTAAAACAAGCAGCAGAAAACCTGCTGCAGTTGTTCTCAGGATGCAGCTTTCCATGGGAACACGAATGGGAAGGAGCAGGTCCCAAGGGTAAAAGCACAGTGCTGGGCACAGCTTGTCCATGGAGGTCATGCTCAGGGCTCCTTGACATCTGCACTCTGGGAAGAAATCCCAGAAGGATTTTGGTTGTAAAGGACTTAAAGCCCATCTCATTCCATCCCTGCCATGGGCAGGGACACCTTCTGCTGGACCAGTGTGCTCTAAGTCCCATCCAACCTGGCCTGGAACACTTGCAGGGCTGGGGCAGCCACAGCTTCTCTGGGCACCCTGTGCCAGGGCCTCCCCACCCTCACAGAGAAGAATTTCTTCCCAATGTCCATTCTAAATTGACCTTCTTCAGTGTAATACCATTCCCCTTTGTCCTACAGCAACAGGCCCTGCTAAAAGTTTTGTCAGCATTTTTCTTACAGACCACCTTCAAGTACCCTCACAGCATAGTCCAGAGCTGTCCTGGCCTTGCCCACATCCCATTCTTCTTTCTAAAGCAAAAAAGCGCTTTCTCTTAGTGTTTATTTTTTTCCTGCTGCAGCTATAGGTCAGATTTGGCAACTCTTGAGGCTGGGAAAGCACCTCTGTGTTGTCTTGTGATTTCTCTCTAGTCTTGTGTTTTCCAGGCAGGAAAGCTGGCTGGAGGCAAGAGGGTCATGGACATCCAAGGAGCAGCATCCCAGCAAAGGGCAGCCCAGCCCAGCATCATTCTGTGTTCCAGGAAATGGTGCTGGTGCTGGGGAAATATGTGGAGAGATGAAAGTCTGCAGGGGGTGTATCCTGAGTGGGGCTACCTCACTGCACTGTGAAACCCTGGAGCACAGTGGCCAGTGGATGGACAGGAGTGGGTGAAGAGCCCGGGAACGGGGTGCTGGGTGTCTCCCATACCCGTGAGGACATCCCAACCCCACTTTTGGTGCTGCAGAGGAACTGCAGGAGCCCCAAATTGTCCCTGGTCTGGGACCCTGAGTGCTGAGAGGGCATGGAGGATGGATGTTTTGGAGAAAGGGAAGTTGAGGGGAGTACTGGGGTTTATCCCATGCCCGGGATTCAGGGACAGGCTGGAGAGGCTGGAGCATCCAGTGCTGCAGCTGCCTCCCCTCCAGGCAGTCCCTGGCTGTGTGCCCAGGCACTTGTGGGAATTTCCCTCTCAAGCCTTTCTGGTTTCGGTTTCCAGTTGCTGAACTTAGGGAATGTTTCCTTCACTGCCTGCAGTGGCAGAGAACATCAGGAGATCAGAAGACCTTCATGGTTCCATGGGCAAAACACTGGATAGCCTGCTTTTCTCTGGCCTTTTTGAGAGCATGAACCCTGTGGCTGTTCCCTCTGTCCCAGCTTCACTTGAAGAGGCCCTGGGAAGAGAGAGGAGCCATGGCTACCCTCAGTCCCAATGTCCACATTGTCTCCCTGCTGGTCCCTGCTCCAATCCCATCATGAACATCCTGGCACAGCCTCTCACTGCCACTCCTGGAGAACTGATGGTTTGAACTTGGCCTCACACCTCAGCCACTTCAATTTCTCTCTTTTCAATCTGCACTGGCCACTTCATCCAAGAATCCTTTCTCCTAAACCCACCCATTTACACGTCCCATCACTGGTGCTACCCCGTGGAAAGTGGGGGCTGGATGGATCAGTGCTAAGCACAAACATGGTCTGTGTGATGGGAACTTGAAGGTCTCTCTGCTTGAGCCTTGTTCCTCTCCTTGTTGCTGCTTTTCTTTCTCAATCCTGCTCTGCTCCAGGTGAGTCCACCCACCCAGAACCACAGAATCACTAAGGTTGGAAAAGACCTCTAGGATGGTTGCCCCAGCCACTACCCCAGCTCTGCCAGGGCCACCACTGACCGACATCCCTATGTGCCACTTAAACGCCTTCAGGGATGGGGAAGGTGATGCCCTGGGCAGAGGTGATGATGAGCAAGGGGAGGTCAGGAGACAACATGAACATCTGCAGACCACCATGGCACCAACGGGGCTTGGGGGTGTTTTACAGGATTTTATCTCACACTGGTTTTCTTGGCCCTGATTATTGGAGGTCATTTGTTGCTGGACATGAGGGGGGCCTGAAGAAATTGCTCCCGTGGTGATGGAGTGGAAAATGCTGGAAAATGTCCTTGGAAGTGAAGACTTGACCTGCCAAGCTGCCAGGTGGGGATACTCTTGTCCAAGGGGTGATACAAAAGCTTCTGAACTTTTGCTTCAGCCGGCTCTGATGGATACAGCCCGAATTGTTCCCATCCCCTGTAGAGCTTCAGCACAGGGAGGTGGGACCAGCAGTTTCGTTTTCTACCCACAAAGCAATCAGCCAGTTTTAAATGTCAACCGCAGGCTGATAAAGTGCTTTTGTTGGTTTTACTTTGTGCTTTATTAAACAAAATTCTTGTTTCCTTCCCCAGGAAGATTCAGAACAGCAGTGAATTGGTGCCTGTCTTGCAATGAACACTAACTGAGCATCCCAAGGGCTAAGCCTGTCTCAGGCTGCATTCCCAGAGCAGTCTGTGCCAGTGATGTGGTCCCAGCCACCCCCCTTCCATCTCACCATAGGGACACCCCTGAATCCCCACCCTGAGATTTCCAGGCATTCCTTTGCCAGATCTGCAGTGGCAAAGCCCCACCAGCTCCCAGCCTATGATATGATGGGGGGAAAGGGCTGGGAGGAAGTTCTGGCTCTGCATCAGCATGGGGGCTGGGAGGTGCTAGCAGGTGCTGAGGCTGCTGCTGCTGAGGTTCTGGGATCAGGGAGGCCAAGCAGAAGGAAAGGCTTTCAGAGCTAAGGAGGCTGGGGCATTTCCAGCTGAGAAGTTGGGGTTTTTCCCCTATGTCTCCCAAAATAGTCGTAGTGGGGTCCCTGTTTTCCAAACAGGAGGGAAACGACACAGATGACACAGAGGGAAAACAACTTTATTCTTTGGCACCAGCACAAAACAGTGGTTTGAGAATAAGCCCGAACACTGCGGTTCCACAACGAGCATCCTGTAAGAAACCAGGGTACCACTTCCTTCTCTAGGCGCAGATGTTACCCACAGCATCTACTGCACCGCTACAAAATTCAGCAGGCAAAACTCAGCCTGGGCTTACAGGACAGCACTCAGACCTAATTCCAATCTAGCTCTGGGATGAAATCCCCCTCCCATTCTAGCAGTGGAGGCACAAGGTGGAGCTCAGTTTAGCCGCATCACACAGAAGGGCCTAAGATGGGTCTGCAAGGCCAGGAGGTCTTCAGCCTCACGGCTGCCCTAAGTGTGGCTGAATTATTGCATATAAATGACACCTTTGGAACGGACTTCAGGGGTCCCAAGGTGGCTCAGCAGGTCCTGGTGCGTGGCAGTAGCATTTCTAGGTCTGTGCCAAGCTCTGACGGATGGTCTGACAGGACTTCTCAGCTTCCAGTGCTCACTGCAGCTCCAGGCTGTTCACATATTCCTTCACCCACCTGGCATCAGGGTCAGCACAGACCTCCCGCTTCTTCCTGGTCACAAACCTGGCAAGTCAGAGGTTCAGGGGTTACAGTCCCGAAGGGGAAAAGGGACATGAGTGAGGGACTTGGGTCATGTCATTGGATCATCTCCCACAAGCCCGCAAGCATCCGGGAGCTGCAGAGCCTGCTAAAACCCAGGGGGAGATCAGGGTCCCTTGGGAGAACCTGCCACGCTCAGATATTCATCTCCTTGTCCAATGCAGAGGTGAGCCTGGATGCAGCGTGGAATGTTGTGTGGATTGGGCTCATCAGCTCTGGAAGGTCCTGCTGGCTCCTGACCTCCTTCCCATGCCTTATTCCCAGCACCGCGACAGTCCAAGGAGACCAAGGACCACTTATTTCTCAGCTGAGGAGGGTGAGGGCTCACACGCTGCACAGGGACCTGGGTGGCTGCTCCCTTCCCCCGGGGATGATAGCTCACAGCACCCTGCTCCTGGCCCTGTTGAATGTGAAGCCAGGAGCCCTAAGGCTGGCAAAGCCTCCCCTCACAGCCCAAAGCCGGTACTTACACAACTGCTGGCTGGGAGCACTTGCTGCTGGTGTAGAAATACTCCTGCACATGACTCTGGGGCAGCTTTCGTGAGGTGTAGCTGAAGCAGCACGGAGTTGTGTCAGATCCCACTGGAAGAGATCAGGAGATCCAGCCTGAGATCATCTCTCAATAACTTGCACATTCCTGGCTGAGAGCACAGGCAACCACCCCTTAATCAGCTGGAAAGCCCCTTCTCCTCCTGTTTTCCCTGAAAATCAGCAAGAAATTGCTGTGAACACTAAAGCTTGATAAACAACATTGCTAGGATTGCTTGTTAAAAGTTTTACACTCACATCCCAGGGTAAAAAACCCTTTGGTTACCCTGCGTCCACTCCTAAAGGCCAGAAACAAAATCAGGGGAAAGGAAACCTGAAAACCTTGATACCAGTAAAATTCATCCCTAAGATGAAAGGATGTTAGAAAGAAAGACCAGTCCAAATAAATCAGGAGAAGTCATTCAAGCAGGTTTCCAACCTTTGCAGCTGACTTTTGCCAGTTCTGCTCCAAATTACAGGCAGTCAGAGCAAAAGTCCACCCCAGGAGAGCAGAGGGATGCTATACTCACATGGAGCAGGAAAGGCCTGAGAAAAGAGGGCAGCAACCAGGATGACAGAGAGGCAGAGTGTGGAGGTGTTCATCCTGGACAGGGATAAGCTGCAAGAGCAGAAGCAGGACCAGAGCAGGTTCCTCCTGTGCCTTTTGCGAGGTGCTGGCTCAGTCCTTGCTTTTTATAGGGACAGGGGCCAGTCAGTCAGATTAGAAGGCAAGTGTGGAATTTCCAAAAAATAATAGAGCTGATGTCATGGCACCTTTGCCTCACAAATACTGGAAAAAAAAGAGGAAACAGCTGGTTGAGGAAGCAACAGAATAGTGTTTGTATGAAGGGAGGTAAGCGTGAGCAAATCAGCCCCCACTGACCAAGACAGGATACGAAACCACCCTTCAGCAGCAGCTTCACATTTGCATCATCCGAAACAACTCTGCTTACCAAACTCACCTCAGCATCCTCCCCAAAGCACCAGGAGGACCCAGCTCGGTCTCCTCTTCAAGGAACCCATTTTGGGGGTCAGGGGTGCTCAGACCCTCAAATGGAAGGTGCATGTCCAGCCGTGGGGTCCCTTCTCCAGTCGTGGGTCTGGGAAATGTCCAGGGTGGATACAGGGGGTCAGTGAGGGCAGGCAGCAGGAACACTCAGTCTGCAGGCTGCCTGTAGATCCAGGCTGGCAGCCTTGGCACCGTCAAGCACAAAATTCTCAGTGCTGTGCTTCCTGTGTGGGGCTTGTGCCCCCAAACCCCTCCCAACACCCCCCAGTAATGGCAGGGCTTGACTGGGAATCCTGCTTGGATGGGCTGACTCTACAAAGAGCATCTTCTCCAAGTGCCAGGGGGTTTGGTACAAGGTGGGATGCAGAGGGCAGAGCAGGAGGTTCCCCAGCCCAGGGAGTGGAGAGGGACCAAGAGACCCCAGTCCCTGGTGCTTGCCCACAGTCAGGGGATCATGGTATGGTCTGCCCAGAGGCCTTGGCACTGCCCTTGCCATGGCACGATGGGTTCTCCAGGATGTCCCAGGGAGCATTTCCCCTTTTTCCACCTCTCTCTTCTTTGTGACAGGGCCCCATTTTGCCAGCTCGCAGCCTGTGGTTCCTCTGGGTGTTTTCCAGCCCAGCTGCTGATCACGAGGCACCACAAGCTCATGTTCCTGGGATTTCCTCACTGACCCTCGGCCCCAGTGTTGCGGCAGGGCTGCAGACAAGGGCTGTTCTGCTGCCCCTCTTCTTCTCCCCCACTGATCTCATGGGTCTGTGGGGCACTCAGAGCCTCCCCAGTGTCCCTTCACCATGATGTCCCCATGGGTGGGCACCAGTGCTGCAGGAGGGTCTCCCGGGCTGTGCCAGGGACCCTGCTGGGGTGGGCAGGAGCCCATGGCTTTTCCAACTCATCCTCCCAGGAGCAATCCAGGTGGTGTCCTGAGGACCCTGAGGACTCTTCATGAGCAGGAGCTGGAGCTGAACCGAGTGCCTGACATCATGGGGTTGTCACAGACACATGGTGGTGGCATTTTGGGGCAGCACAGCAACGTGCTGCGGGTACTCAGGCTTTGCAAGGGACAAAACCTCAGCTGGAATTTGCCGAGGGACTTCCCCCTGTCAGAGGTGGGGAGCTGGATTATTTATTGCTACTGCCATGTTGCATTCAAGAATTGTGATTAGACTGTTGGTCTGGCTAATTGATGTGTGGGGGCACTGCTGATGCCCCAGACCCACGCAGGTGCAAAGGAAGGCAGTGGGTCTCACCTTCACCTCCTCAGCACAACAATAATTGCATTTTGTGCTGAGCCTCATCCCCACTGCCCCAAGGCTGATCCTGGGGCTGGGATTTCTCTTTCCAAGGAGCAGTGCCTGTAGAAAAAGTCTGGTTTTTATGCCCTCCACCTGCCCTGCCACACGGCCTGACAAAGGGCTCCAAAAGGCAGCTCCTGTGCCGTGACACCTCCCAGTTGCACGTGGTGGGTGGCAGCCACTCACCTTCGATCAGAGACAGAGACTGTCCTGCCCTGGGACATGCGAATGAACCTGTTTGGTGTTCCCAGACATGCTGGCAGACGAAGGAACTGTTACTGCCTGTGACATAATAGGTGACAGGGCCAGATCGAGATCTAAGAAACCACAGAAAGGTACTGATGCTCCCCCAACCGCAAGGCAGCTGGAGCTCACACTCTGTCACAGCTGGTAAAGGCAACTGAAACCGTGACATCTGATTTTTGCTCTGACAGTGCAGGGTGACTCTGCCTCAGCCCTGCACAGCCTCCCCCTTCCCTGCTCCTGACATGCCCAAGGGCTGGCACAATCCTGCAGCATCCTCACACAGCTCAGCCTTGCCCCTCACGGGCAGGCTTTGCTCTGTGCAGGGCTTTTTGAAAGTGCATTCTGCAGCCCTGGCCCTCACAGCAGAGATGCCAGAAGGTTGGAAATATGCCAGGTCATTTGTCGTGGCTCCATCCTTCCTCCAGGCCTACTCTGCATTCCCCAAAGCTGCCTCCCTTTGCCTTCTCCTTCTTGCAGCGCAGCTCCCCAAGGAAACGTGTTAGCAAAGGCGGCATCTGGGATCCACCAGGCACTGCAGAGAAACCTGGGATGAGATCGTGGCACCACAGGGATGGGGGGCGGGATGCCCGAAGTCCCACTGGGACCCCAGACCAGGTCATGGAATGGCTGCAGGGGGGAACTGTGGTGGGTTTTGGCCTCAGATGGAGACGGGAGCTGCACTGGCCATTTTTTGGGAGCTGCATGGGACAAGGCAAGACACACGGAGGTTTCCCCAGTCTGTGTGCATCGATCCCTGAAAACCGGAGAGGTTTTTTCTCTCTGTCCATTTACTTCCCCTCCCAACCACACGCGAGCATCCAAGGATCACCAGGCCCTCTGCTGTCCTCCACGGGAAGCGTTCCTGGAGCCCTTCCACTCACTTCCACCTCAGCCGCGGTTCACCCATCTGCTGAGGGGCCCTGGGGACACGCCCGTGCTCCCCTCTCGGGGTCTCCTCCCTGCACACAGCTCAGGAGGTCCGTCCTCTGTGTCAGCGCTCCTTCGCCTGGGATCGGAGCCCTGCCGTGCTGGGAGCTGCAGGCACAGGGGACACTTTTACTGTCCCCTTGAGCCCTGGGCTCTCCCTTGTGCTTTTTGTCCTGGGCAGGGATCCGGGGCTCTGCAATGCCCTGTCTTGCTGCCCATGCTGGCAGCAAATCCCTGGGGAGTGAGGGGGAAGTGGGGGGTATTTCCAGCTGCTCTCCATCTCCCTGTTCATCAGGAAGCTGCTTTTTGTTCCCCTTCTGTGGGGCAAAGGAAGACAGAAGTCTCTACTCCCCCTACGGACTCTCTGCAAACAAGAATCACCTACCTGCTCTTCACAGCTTCAGAATAGGTTCTAAAAGATGGCCCCAACCAGCTGTTTCCTCATAGAAAAACAAGATGGCAAGGTAAAACTATCAGGAATGGGGGCTCCAGACACACTCCCTGCCCAGTGCTGGGGCTCACACCCGTTTCCCTCGCCCAGGAAAGGCTCTGCTGATAGTCAGCCTGTACCTGCACTTTTGTTCTTCTCCCCAGGTGACTCTGGGGAAGCTCTGACTGTGCCCTGGGGGTCAGTATTGTTGTGTCCGTGACACTGTGCCCAGTGTGGTGTGTGGCACACGAGCCTGGCAATGTCCAGCAGCCCCAAGTGGCCATGATCCAGCAGCAGCAGGAAAACCTCCCTGGTGAACCCCCAGAGGATGCTACACCTTTTCCCGGACCATTTGCCGTCACTGCCTTCCCCAAACCTGCCTTCAGTAGTGGTCAGAGTCACGGCATAACCACGTCCTGCTTCCCTGGCCTGCAGAGGTGGGGTCCTCTTGCACAGAGGGGCTTCCCAACGCCACAGGCATCGCTGCCAATTCCCCCAGAAAGGCTGTGACATCCATCCCCTCTGGTCCTCTCCTTGAACCGTGGGGAGCAAGTGTCCCTGTCCCTTCAGGGCTTGGTTGATGCCAGCAGCAGGTCATCCTGGTGGTGGCCACTCTACACTGGTGGTCACCACTCCTCCCTGGTGGTCACTACTCATCCCTGGTGGTCTAGTGGTCAGGATTCGGCACTCTCACTGCCGCGGTCTGGGTTCGATTCCCAGCCAGGGAAGGGGCTCCTGCAGCCACCACAGGTCCCAATCTTTTCCTGGGTGGCTGTGCTGTCCTGGAGCAGCTCCTGGGGTTCAGTTCAGGGTTCAGAAGCTCCCAGTGTGTGGGACTGGGTCAGGGCGGGATGAATTTTGGGGGGTGGCAGCAGCTTCCTGTCCTCCCACTGCCGTCAGGCTGCACCTGCCAGTGGGGTGATACCCCTGTGGTGGGGTGTAGGAGCAGGGTGGGACAGGGATGTAGGGAGCTCATGAGGCAGTGCCCCGATACCTCCCTGGGGAGGGGTTTTACACTGATGCAACACTGGGGGCTGTGATGGTTTATGTCCCCTTCCAATGCCATGACCAGGGTCAGGCCCCCATTTCTCCTGAATGCTTTATTGTGCCAGTCAGGAGTTGTTGGAAGGAAGGGAATTGGCATGATAAAAAACATTACCCCACCTCCACAGGATCTGCTTCTTATCAGCCTTTGCCCTTACCTCTTGAACACACTCAAGACATTAATCTCTGACTATCAGGGACATAATAAATCACAGAGCTCAAGCAGCTTGTTCAAACAAAGCTCAGTCTATCACTGCAGAGTGACATGGCTGCAGGGAGCAGGGTATGGGCTGTGGGAAGAGGGTGACACAGCTGCAGGGAGCAGGGTGACACAGCTGTAGGGAGCAGGGTGACCCGGATTTTGGGAGCAGGGTGACATGGCTGCAGTGAGCAGGGTGACACGGCTGCAAGGAGCAGGGTGACACGGATTTTGGGAGCAGGGTGACACAGCTGCAGTGAGCAGGGTGACAGCTGCAGGGACCAGGGTGACACAGCTGCAGGGAGCAGGGTGACACAGCTGCAGGGAGCAGGATGACACGGCTGCAGTGAGCAGGGTGACATGCCTTATGGGATCAGGGTGACACAGCTGCAGGGAGCAGGGTGACATGCCTTATGGGAGCAGGGTGACATGGCTTTTGGGATGATGGGCTGCAGGGAGTAGGGTGACACATTTATAGAAAGCAGGGTGACACAATTCTAGGGAACAGTGTGACACCTCTGTAAGGGAGCAGGACGACAGGAGGTAGAAAGCAGGGTGACACATCGATAGGGAGCAGTGTCACACAGCTGTAGGGAACAGGGTGACACAGCTGTAGGGAACAGGGTGACACAGCTGTAGGGAGCAGTGTCACACAGCTGTAGGGAACAGGGTGACACAGCTGTAGGGAACAGGGTCACACAGCTGTAGGGAACAGTGTCACACAGCTGTAGGGAACAGGGTCACACAGCTGTAGGGAGCAGGGTGACACAGCTGTAGGGAGCAGTGTCACACAGCTGTAGGGAGCAGGGTGACACAGCTGTAGGGAACAGTGTCACACAGCTGTAGGGAGCAGGGTGACATGGCTGTATTGGGGGAGAGGGGGGGACATGCTATTGCAGGATTTCTTCCTGTTTCCTGTGGTAAGAAGAGGTGCAGGGCTGCCCCCCTGAACACCCTCCTGACCATCTCCTAAAGGTAAAGAGTCCCTGGAGACCAGGGCCAGGACAGGAACACAGGGGTCCCTTGAGGGGGTGTGACCGCCCGTCCCTCCTGGGGCCAGGGAGACAGGGACTGACAGTAAAACTCCCGCTGTGAGCAGGACTTGAACCTGCGCAGGGAAACCCCATTGGATTTCAAGTCCAACGCCTTCACCACTCGGCCATCACAGCAGCTTGTCTGGCCTGTGTCCGCAGGAGCCCCTGGCTGTAACCCTGCCCAGGGACACAGCAGGACCTGGTCCCACCCTGGAGGTGGATTCTGCCATCCCTGCTGCACGTCCAGCCTGGGGACTGCTGCTCCTGCTGCCACCTGCCCTGCACAGAGCATCCCAGGAGTGCAGGGAACCAGAACCGGACACTGGCTACAACGCCAGTGGTGATGACATGGGGGATGGACATGGTGGGAGATCTGTGTCCTGTCTCCTCTCCTTGTATCCAACAGGAAACTTGTCCCAGGACAACTGTCCCCAGTCTCCTTTTCTGGCCTGGGGACATCCCAGCCTTCTCCATCCCCTCTTCCTACAATATCCCTATTTTTGCCTCTGTGACAGCCTGTCCAGACACGGCTCTCAGAGGCAGCCTGAGCCATGGATCTGGCAGGTTCTGTCCTGCAGCTGGGAGAAGATGTTTCAGGCTTGTGTGGTTCTCACCAGGTTGCTGCCTGCATTTGGGCTTTTGGAGCAGGGGATTTGGAGAAAGGATGAAAAGGTGGCTGTTGAGAGGAAATCCTTGCTGAGCAAGGTCTGGTAGTGACTTGGCCTCTCCTTTGGAGCATAAATCCAATTTGGAGGGCACTCCTAGAAGCACTATCCTTGGAGCTGGCTTTGGGACTCATCCGGAGACATCCAAAGCCCTCCCTGGGTTCCTGGAATTGTGTCCAAGAGCTGTGCAAGAGCTTCTCTATGTTGCTGGCACTCCATGCCCCTCCCATGGGGATTTATTAGCAGGGACGTGCACATTACCAGACCCCAAAATGGGGTCTGGAGTGGCCCACCATGATATCAAAAGGATGGGAGGGTCTAGACCCCAATGGAGGGACCTGGAGAGAATCAGAGTGGGAGCAGAGTGACCTGGAGAGGAGGGGCACCATAACAGAGGAGGTTGGAGGAGACCAGACCTGAAAAGAGAGGTCTGAGGGGGTTAAGGAGGTTGAAAGGTGTGGTCTGGAGAGCTCCAACAGCAGGGTCTGGAGGAGACTGGAGGACACCATATCCCCCAGCTGTTTTTGCAACCCAGCTGGACTCACACTTTCATTGCACTGGTCGGAATTGCCCCAATATTCCTCTGAATCTTTCATCTTGTTGACTTTTTTCCTTATCTAATCTTGTGTCGTTGGCAGTGAACACCTATTTTCATCCACAATTCTTGTCATATTTACAGACAAAACAGTCTTGCCTGATAAAAAGAACGGGATGTGTTTACAAAAAAGTCTGAGTTCAACAGAGAGCTGACAGCTCTTCTCTTGTAACAAATGGCACTTTACAGTGTTACGCAATAGGGAAAACCACGAGGTGTGTCATGAGGCAGAGTTTCTAAATCAAGGAAATGTTCAAACTCTCATTTTCACCCTTTTTGATCTTCCAAGTTTCAGTGGTCTTCCAAAACAGTGCCAGCCCTGCCCGAGCACTGGCTTTGCTGGACCCAGCACACAGCGCTCACCATTCCTGAGGAGAGGGAATGGTCTCAAGTTGTGCCAGGGGAGGTTTAAGTTGGATATTAGGAAAAATTCCTGCACTGAAAGGGTGGTCAGGCACGAGAACAAGTTGCCCAGGGCAGTGGTGGAATCACCATCCCCGGAATTGCTCAAAAAACATGGAGATGTGGCACTTGAGGACATGGGTTAGTGGTGGCCTTGGCAGTACTGGGGGAATAGTTGGATTCAATTGTCTGAAAGGGTTTTTCCAACCGAAATGATTTTGTGATTCCTTGATTCACTGTTCCCTCCCATCGCTTGCTGCAGTGTTAAAGACACTGCTCTCACCATAAACCAGCGTGTCACTGGTTGCAATGTGAGGGCATAGGATGATCCAGAGGGGCCTTGGAACACCAGGGAACCCCTGCAAGCTCTGTCCATACAGACATTCCTTCATAGGGTTAAGCATTGCATCAAGCCACAAAATCTGTGATCCTTTCTTGCTTCTATTCACATATTCAGCCTCTTAAGAATTTAAGCTGCAGTCCAGGAGGAAGCGTCTGTGGCAGTGGATGGCTCCCATATCTCCCAGCTGTGGGACACAATGAAAACTGCAGTGGGATCTAAAGCTTCTTCCACTCTCTTTGCTTAAATAAATCTCTGGAGTATTTGAAGCCGTGTGTTCTTGCAGTGGCTTTCCAGGGGCCTGCCAACTTCTGCTGTGTCCCATATTTCCAGATAAGATGGGAACTGATTCCAGAGCAGGAAGATACAAGGAAAATGGAGAAACCATCCTCCTGTGTTCTGCCTTCTAGTCCTGCCAGCCCCATCTCCAGAGAAGCCATCTCCCACTTTCCAGCCTGAGCATGGGTTCACAGTCTGGAAGAGAAGTGGAAGGGATGGAAGAAAGGTTTACTAAAAGATGGGGCAGGAAGAAGTTTGAGAAGTTTGTTGAGTCTTTAAAGGAGGGCTTCCAAAAGAGGTGATAATGTCACTCCTGAGCATCACACAGCTGGAAACACCCCTGAACACCTCAGTGATGCTGTGGTGCCACCTCCTGAGCATCCCTTGCTGTTGCTGTCACTTATCCATAAAGGGTTAAAGTTCTCTTTTAGTGTGGCAGCCTTTCTGTTTTTAAAGCTGGACAATCTGGTTTTGTTAAATGTCACCCTTGTGCTCCTGGGAAGTTTTCGTCCTCTACTTGCCCTACAATTTCTGTGCTGTAACTTATCACTTCTCACTTTTATCTGTTTCATTCTGCTCACTCCATCCCTTTATAAGCTCTGCCTTTCATCTATTGGAGCAGAAGATGCACTGGAGACAGTTCTGTAAACCTGTGCCCTGGACAAGGACAGCTTGGCTTGTACAGGCTATTGGCTCTCAATTTGTAAATAAATCCACAGTTTGAAATATAGGAAAAATACACCATTGGCAGGTGAAGAGGAAACTTTGTACATTTGAAGTTGTACCTAAGTTAAGTCCTTAATCATTATTAAACTTGAGGCATCATGGTTCACACCTGGGATTTAAATGTGTCTCTGTCATCCAAGGCCAGGTTAAATGGGGCTTGGAGCAATCTGGTCTAGTGGAAAGTGTCCCTGCCCACGGGATGGGGTGGAATGAAATGAGCTTTACGGTCCCTTCCAAACCAAACCAGTCTGGGATTCTGTGATTCTATGATTTCTATGGAAACAAAGCTGAAAGAGCTTGCAGGAATATCAGAGGTGTCAAATGAGGAAGAGGAGGATGCTGCCTTTTGCCATTAGGATGGTAAATAGGAATGCAATAATGAGCTCTTTCTTTTGTTTGTGTTGCTGGAGTTTAATGACCTTGTTCCTATGCCTACTGCTTAGTCACATTTTTAGCAAACACCATCAGTGTTTTACACAGCTCTGGGTTTATACTGGGATTTACTGGTGAAGATCTGCAGCCTGAACAGGACCGAGAAGTAATGTTAACAATACCAAGAACCTGAGAGAAAAGAAATCTGCATCTTCTCAAGGCAGGGGAGATCTGCTGCTTGGTCAGATAACTCATGGATAATTATTGCCCCGGTTGCCTGGAAGCCTTGTACATTTCTGAGTGTACATCAGCCTTGGTGAGCAGGATACCCTGGGTTCTCTGGAGGCTCCAAAGATTGCACTGGAACACCACAAATCCCAGCTGGAGGTGACATGGTACTGCTTGCCTGACATGTGAAAGCCTTGGGAACGGCACTTACACCCCAGTAACAGACAGGACATGTAAAGTGAAGGCAACCTTTGCCTCGCAGGGGACTGGAGCCATGGGAGCAGTGTGGGGCCACCTGCCCACAAGGACGTGTGTCCTCGAGGGTGAACAGAGTCCCTGTCCAAGGGCAGTGGGGGTCACCAGCCTGCCAGTGAGGTGTAAAGGACAAATCCTTGTCTGACCGTCCAGGAGCCACCCTGCCAGTCCCACTGGCACCGCCTGAGCTGGGACTGAGGTCCCTTTTCAGCCGTGGCTCCAGTGACCCCACTTGAGTGCTCACACCCCTCACACTTGCCCAGTCAGACCAGGTTTCCTCACCAGCTCGACCCCAGGTTTCCCACAGGAGAGTCACAGATGTCTGGATGCTCAAAATATTTTAATCTTGGTGTAACAACAGAATAACAGCTCGAGTTGGTGCCTCTGAGCACGGATCCAAACAAAGGAAACCCTGGGCTGTTATACCCCTGCAGTCCAAGCACAGGAAAGTCTGGAGCCATCGGCTCCTGCCATGTCTCGGAGTGCCCCTCACCTGGCTGTGCACAGGTCCCTGATCCCCTCTGCTGGGAAGGGGCCCCAGCTCAGGTGGTGCCGCTGGGACTGCCAGGGTGGCTCCTGGCTGGTCAGACAGGGAAGTTTCCTTAAGAGTCACTAATGGCAAAGATACTTGTCACAAACACAAAAAAAGTAGCAAAGCCACCCAGCAGGCACCTGGACTTCTGCCCACACACGTTTTGCAAGGAAAGCTGGATAGATAAGGTGGAGCACCTGGCAGGGTGGTCAGAGTCCCTCTGGTGCTGGGGGCCACCTTCTGCTTTGGCTTCAAACTTCTCTTTAGGGGAGAAATATTGACTTTGCATTTTCAGTTTCTGAAAACCTGGCCTTCGTGCATCTTTCTTTTTCTTTCCTTTTTTTCCCCCCACAGATTTAAAATGGCATCTTTTTGGTAGCAGTTTCCTTTATCATACATGCTTTTCTTTTATTTATTTTGGCTTAATAAGAGCTGTGAAAATATTTAAACAGTAGGAAGGATTGACTCCATAATCCTGGGAGGTTTACAAGGCTGATTGATGGCAAGAAAAATCAGCATTGTCTTTTGTTATCAGCGTCACCAATGTTCAAAGGATTAAATTATTTCTACTACCTTCCCATTAGTCCACTGAAGTACTGTCCTTTTCCCTCTTGCATATCATGGAATCATAGAAGAATTTGGGTTGGAAGGGACCCTGAAGTTCATCCCATTTCACCCCCTGCCGTGGGCAGGGACACCTCCCACTGTCCCAGGCTGCTCCAAGCCCCAATGTCCAGCCTGGCCTTGGGCACTGCCAGGGATCCAGGGGCAGCCCCAGCTGCTCTGGGCACCCTGTGCCAGGGCCTGCTCACCCTCACAGAAGAATTTGCTCCTAACCATCTGTCATAATTCACATTGAAATGAATGACATCATTTGGCCCAAGACTTTGCTCCTTTCTAAGAATTTGCACAGATACAACTTTGGGATTGTCCATATTCCTGTCCATGTGATTTTGCTGGAGACAGCTTGACCCTGCTACGTGCTACTGCCTCATTCCTTGTCCAGTCTGTGTCATCCCCAATAATCAGCAATTATTTTTTAGGAATTTCCAAATCCCTAATGGGACACAACTTTGTTTTCCTGGACACAGATAGTGGCAGGCCCACCATTCACACATGCTCTGTGTGGATGCTGGGATGTTCCACAAATGCATGCTGGCAAAATGATCCATTTCTGGCTTCCCAAACCTTCAGAGCTGTCAACCAACAAGGAAAAAGAAGCCAAATTCCACCATGATCTTTTACCGTCATAAAGTTAAGCTAATCTCTTTCACTTGCAGGTAAGAAATGCATGTCTTCATTCCTTTTTTTACTGGTTTTTCAAGAAGGAAGTCGGAAGGAATGGAGATGTGTGCACTTTTTAGATCATTCCAGGAAAGCAAACCAGCAGATATTTCCTCTTGGCTCAGTCTGGTCCCATTTTTTTGGCCACGCCCATCTTAGACCCGACTAATTTCTGCCCCAGTGCAGGTGTATAAAGGACTGACTTATTTCCCAGCCCTGCCAGTGCTGCAGAGATGGCAGGTAAGATCAATGCATTTTCATTTTATAGCTGTATTTGATATTTCTGGTGTGGATATTGGTGCATTCCATGGGTGAACCCAAGGAGATGGGAGGCATAGTGCAGTGTTGGGAGCTGGTGGTACTTCATTCCTCCTTCTCCCCTGATATGTATTTAATTTATTGTGAAAAGTGAGCAAAGACACTCTGATTTATGCCTCATGCAGAAATATCCTGCAATATAAGGTTGCAAGGAATAAGCAGCTTTCAATCCCCAAGAAGATGGTCCAGGAATTTTCATGGAATTTAAAGTTAAGGTAACCTCTCCCACTGTGAGAAATCTGTTAGTTCTTCCAAATTTTGTCTCTGTCTGGTTCTAAATAGCTAAAATGTTGGCTAAATTACTTAAAATAGATCTAGCTGCAACCTTTGGGTGAAAAATCTCCATTCAGGGAAGGTACTGTGCCACAGGGGGAGACACTGGTGGAACAGATCATGCACATTTCTGCTGTTAATGTGAAGCAGGAATAGAGGCAAATTTCAGGGAGCAGCAGGAGGACTGGCAGGGGTGGTTGAAAGACTGATGATAGATGTGGCAGCTTGTTTCGTTCAACATCAGGACAGAGGGGGCAGAGAGGGATGTGTGGGGTCAGGCTCCTTTCCACCAGCTGCTTGTGGACATTGCCAAAGACAGGACACCAGGACACCGCCCTCTTCCAACTCACTTTCCCAATATTCTCCATCACTGAGGCTGGACTGTACCTGTCTGCCTGTTCCTTGGCAGCTACTCAGCCCGGTTTGCTGAGGGTCCCACCACTCAGAGATGTCCTGGTGTCCTGCCAACACCTACAGCCACAGCCACAGCCCGAGTCCCACCGACAGATTCCTGAATCCTGAAAGAGATATTGAAACCAAACATGTCAATCTGTTCTGACCCCTCAGTGAAGCCCTGTCCATTGAGGATTTTATGTTGCATTTCTCTCTAGGCACAAACCCAAGGATGACTCTCCTGGGATCCATCATCACCCTCTGTGCAGTTGGAGCAATGGGCTTCTCAGGGAATGGTAGGTTCCTGTTTGTCCTTTGGCTGCTGCTCTACTGGAAAGGATGTGAATCAAAACTCAGTCTGAGCTCCCAGTTAGACACTGCTTCAATAAAGAACTGAAATGTCCTGTAGATTGATCCTCTAACAATGAAGTTGATACCTGAGAGGTTTGCCTAAGGAAACTCCCTATTTAACCAGCAGCCAACCCTTCCATGCATAAATCAACCTTTTATGACAGGGAACCTGGGGCACAGATTGTGTCTTTGGCTTCTTCTGTGCACTTTCCCTGGGGAAATGTCTGGAGCCTCGGGAGTGGCTGAGGGAGCTGGAAAGGGGCTCAGGCTGGAGCAAAGGAGGCTCAGGGGGGACCTTGTGGCTCTGCACAAGTCCCTGACAGGAGGGGGCAGCTGGAGGGGTCGGGCTCTGCTGCCAGGGAACAGGGCCAGGAGGAGAGGAAATGGCCTCAAATTGTGCCAGAGGTTTAGATTGGATATTGGGGGAAATTTCTCCATGGGAAATATTAGGAAGCCTTGAAACAGGCTTCCCAGGGCAGTGGTGGAGTCACCATCCCTGGAAATGTTCAAAAAACCTGTGTATGTAGCTGCTGGGGACATGGTTTAGTGGAGAACAAAGCTCCTGGTGTATGTTATAATTGAGTATCCTCAATTTCTGCTTTTTCTTCTTTCATTCTTTTGAGCAGAAGTCTCAGAGGTGCTTTCAGATTCGTCTCTCCTGAGCATCATTACTGAGGCCAGGCAGTTGGTAGACACAGCATATTTACAGGCCCGGAAAAGGTGAGTTCTTCCTGCATGATGGCCCCAATATTTTAAGGCAATAAGATCAAATATATGTGTGTTTTCTCTCTTTTCCAATGCATATTTATAATGGAGAAGCCTTAGTGCCAGGGCTCTCCTTGTCATAGCTAGAGGGATCCTTTTGCCCAGTTTGGCTGGATTCTGGTCCCAGAGCCACCAATCATGACCCCCAGTACTGTTTCCTCACCTACCGTGCCACGGGCACCTCTCGCTGGTCCATAGTGGTTCAGACATGCTGAACACATGTGAGTCCTCTCCTGGCAGCCAGAGTTCTGCCCCTCTCTGGAAGGACTGGAACTGTGCAGATGGACACCCTGTCCCAGATAAGTGTCAGTGGAAGTCAAACCCCAGCTATCCTCTGTGATTGTCCCAAAAGGCTGGTTCCAGGCAGTGGGAGGATTTGGGAAGGAGTCGCTCTCCACCCATCCTGCAGAAGTAGCAAGACACAGCCATGGGACCAGAAAGAGATGGAACAGGAGCAAGGTTTGTCCCTCTGTTCACAGAATACACCTTGCAACATAATACAGGTAAAATCCTATCCAGTCACAGTTCATTGATCTGGATTTCCTCATGATAGAACAAAATTTATTGTGACAAGGAAGTGTGACTGCAAAGTTGAAGTAGGGGATTACAATGATTTGTTTGCCAAAACCATCTGAGCTGATGTGCTGATGTGCAGACAGCTCGTCCTACTGGGCAGGGCTGCCTGCCACCCTGCAGGGTTGTCACAGCTAATTACACCCAGTCCAGCATGACAGAGGAGCTCTGAATTCAGAGAAGGTGCTTCATGGAACTCTTCTATGTTCAGCTTAAAGAGAAAACTGGAGGAAAAGATTGTCAACCCAATGGATTTCCTGAAGCACCTAAAGGACCCAATAGGAAAAACCAGATCTGCAGTCCGTGCTGCTGATTACTTGGAAACTACTTTGAAACTCCTCAAAATGAAGCTGCATCTCTCTGGGGAACAGAGCTTCAATGTCACAGGTAATGTGATTTAGACCAAAATGTCTTACAAAGAGCTAAGAGCAGGAAATGTGCCACAGCAGGTGGCAGAGAGCAGCTCTGCCAAGACCCAAAAAACCGGGGATAAAACTGTTCCCCAACAGGGGAATAGATTTTAAGGATGCTCAGAGACAGACCAGACCCCCCAGGTGTTTTATTCATCATCTTTGAGAGTCCATCTCTCCTATCCTTGTGAAAACAGCCTAACAATACCTGTGACAAACCTGGGACAAAACCCACTGGAGGCTCTAACCACTGAAAACCGTCCATCTTCCGCTTCTGCTCCTCACACCTCGGCTGTACTGCTCTGCAACTCATCGTTTTGTTCCCAGCTGGGGTAACACCTTCCTGGTGATGATGCTCCCCACATTCCCCTGGAATGTTGCTGCATGCCCACCCAGTTTCCCTAGCCCAGAGGGGACGGCTGAATCACAAAAGGGTTTAGGCACCAAATTAACAATTCCAATCCAGATGTGTTAAATCCACAGCTCCGATTCAGCTGGCTCAAATGTTGACCTAGAACACTTAGAAGCTGAAACAACAAAAGAAGAGTAGGATCAGATGTTACTTTTCAGGGTTTCTCTTGCAGACCTGCTAAGCAGGAGACAGAAGGAGATGATTTCCAAGGGCACTGGCTGTGACTACCAGACTCGTTCCATTAAATGCCCGGAGAGGGACTTTTACCGGACCATTACTGGGGAGTGCAACAACAGGTAGGATTTATGTGTGGACAGGGAGAGTCTCAAATCCGTATTCTGACCCAGGGTAGATGATTTGTGAGAGTGCCTTTTGACTGAGCAAGAAGAGTGAAATGCTCAGTTTAATGAGCCTGTAACAGAGGATTCATTTCTACCTTTGCCTGGCAGGAAAAAGATGTAATTTCTTGAAAATCTCAGATTTGCCCCCACTGTCCTTTATGTGCTGCTTTGGATGAAAGAAAGGACTTCTCGGGGTGGGGGCAGGTAAGAAGCTGAGGAAATTTTGAGGCTAAGGCTCAACCTCTCATTTTGCTGGAGGCTACAGGAAATCACCCCTGCACTCTTCCATAGGGATAATACTCATTTCCCCAGCTGAGTCAGATGATAATATTCAGCTATTGATGTATCTGTGTGATGAGTAAGGATGGGAATTAAATAAGACTTTAATTCTTGGCTCTTCCAACTTTGTGTATTGTACATCTTTCATCTGAGAAAATTAGTTCTTCAGCTTTTTGCACATAGTTTCCCTCCAGGTTCAAAGCTGGGATCAAACTTTTTTTTTTTGACCAGAAAATGACCAAATTCCTACTCTGACAATGGCGGTCAAGGCTCCCTGTCCTGCCGTGCCAGCACCAGCCCCCAAATCTGAGAGGGATTTGCATCCAATGTGCATCTGGCATGAAACAGATGTACCAGATGTGATGACACAGCACAGCTCTGCATCAGTGTGCGGGGAGCTCACGCTCGCTGGGGTTTTCCAGTCTGTTCCCATGGAGTCCAGGGCCTCCAGCCCCACAAGGACAGCAGTGTCTGTCTGCCCAGGGGGGGTGTGGCGTCTCTCTCACTGGGGATATTCCAGAACTATCTGGACACAATCCTCTGCCTCATGGTCTGAGATGACCCTGCCTGAGCAGGGACATGGGACCACGTGACCCCAGTGGGGTCTCTTCCAGCCTGACCCATTCTGGGATTCTGTGTTCATGCTGATTTGAGGCTCAAGGTAGGGTTGTCCTTGGCCTTGTTGGGCTGTGGGAGAGATGAGGGGCCACTGGGCTTGAGGGATCCCTGTGGTGTCAATATTTTCCCAAGGATCTTGCTCAGTTTGAGGCACACACCAGGAAGAATATTTTGCCTGCAAGGACAGTAATAAAAATCAGAACAAGAACCTGGTGGTTCTGAGTCCTTAATACTTGATGGAATTGCTTCGGCTCTGGCAGGGTCATTTTCCTAGGACACGCTCTTATTTCACGGCACACTGCTGTAAACACTGGGTACTCCTCTCCTTTTCCAGTGCAGAATCACAGAATCATTTCTGTTGGAAAAGACCTCCAAGACCATCAAGTCCAACCTTTGACTCATCCCCACCTTGTCAACCAGACCAGAACCCTGAGTGCCACATCCAGTCATATAGACAGGCATTGCCTGGGTTTTGTGTCTGCAGGGCCACAGATCATTGGCTCAATCAGAATTATTGGTCTTCTGAACACAAAATGCTGACTTTAGTGATTCTGACTTTTCAGAGCAGTGTAAGGCAACACAACAATGGCCACAACTGCAGGTTGAGAGGGTCTGTGTAAAAACTTCCCCAAGGGGCAGCCTTGGCACAGATCCCCACAGAGGTGGAGAATCTTTATCCTTGGAAGCTTCCAGCCCCCAGCTGGACAAGACATGGCCACCCTGACCATGATGATGGCCCTGCTGTGAGTCTGATTTTGAGAGGCCAATGAAGACAGAGATGGTACAGAGATTTAAATGCCAAATAAAATTAATGTAGGTTTAAATGACAAATAAAATTGATAGAGTGACACAAGGCACCTTTTAAAAAAAAGTTGTTTTTTCTCCACATCAATAGCCTTGGTATAATTTGCTTCTTGGTGTTTTCCCAATCTCACCCCTGTTACCAGAGTGCTCATATGTGGAATAAAGGACTGTGAAATGTTGGTCTGTGCAAGGCTGCTGATGTTTGAAAAAATAACAGAAGTTGTTTTTCTGCTGATGCTGCAGAAATCACTCCCACCTGGGGTCCTCTAACCGCGCCTTCGCACGCTGGCTCCCGGCCCTGTACGAAGATGGAGTGTCTGTTCCCAGAGGAGCAAGTGAAGGAAAGCACTACAACGGATTCCCACTCCCACTGGTGAGAATTGTTATCCTGATCCAGCCATGAGCATGGGCACTGCCCTCCCTGCACCTGTCAGGAGGGAAGCAGTGACAACATCTAAATTGCTTGATCTTTGATCTCAGGAGCTGAATTGAGGCTGCTTTTCCGCAGCTGAGTTATGGCTCAGGTTAATATTTTTTGTTGGAGACAGACATGAGCAAAAAGGTTGTGGATGCTTCCCTAAGCAGTTTCTAAAGTGTGCGTCCCAAGGATTGCTGCAGTCAGTGTGCTCAAGGACACCAGGAGGTTTGTACAAACCACAAGGCTTGGGAGCTCCTCAGCCACGTTCTTGACTTTCTGGATGCGCACGAACAAGTTTCAGCTGGAATGGGCTTTCCATGAAGCCAGGTTTGGCTGAAGGGCTGTGGAGTCTACTTTTACTCCTGATTGGATAGAGCTGGGGAATGACATGGAACTGTTTAATGTCATAATTAATTCTTAGTAGCTTATCTAAGATCATCTTGTGCATGATCTACAACCACCTGAAAGGACTAGGTTGGCCTCTTCTCCAAGGGAACAAGTGACAGGACAAGAGGAAATAGCTTCAAATTGTACTAGGGGAGGTTCAGGATATTAGGAAAAATGTCTTCCCTGAAATAGGGGTTAAGCATTGGAGCAGGATCTTCAGGGCAGTGGAGGAGTCAATCCCTGGAGGTGTCCAAAAATCAGGTAGATGTGGTACTTCTCGAGATGGTTTAGTGGGAATGAGGATACTCGGTTGAAAGCTGATGATCTTGGAGGTCTTTTCCGACTTTCGTGATTCTGTGATTCCAAGATCTCACAGGGGGAGTTTGAGCGAGATGCAAATCCACCATGGCAGAGACAGTCACATACATTTTCATTTCGGTTTTCTGCAGGTTCGAAAAGTATCCAACGAAATTGCTCACACGGCCAACGAGAACGTCACCGCAGACCGGCAGCTCTCGCTGGTCTTCATGCACTGGGGCCAGTGGGTCAACCACGACATAGACCTGGCCCCTGCCAGCGGGGAAGGAGCCAGCCTGGAGCTCCAGTGCCACACCAGCTGTGCCTTCAAGCCCCCCTGCTTCCCCATTAAGGTACCCTGACTCTCACCCATCCCACACTCTCACAGCAGCAAAAATAAAACCGCGGGACTTTCTGAGGCATCACTTCACTCCTTTGCTTTAGTTCCCCCCCGACGATCCCCGGATGCTGAGCTCCGACACCTGCATGCCGTTCGTCCAGTCCGCCTCCGTGTGCAATCCCAGCACGTTCAGCCGGGAGCAGCTCAACGCCGCCACGTCGTTCATCGACGCCAGCACGGTGTACGGCAGCGACGACTCCCTGGCCAGGAGCCTGAGAAATCTCACCAACCAGCTGGGCCTGATGGCCTTGAACCAGGATTTCATGGATGAGGGGCTGGAACTGCTGCCCTTCGAGAACACAACGCACAGTGTTTGTGTTCTCACCAACAAGAGCGCCAACATCCCCTGTTTTAAAGCAGGTAAGGTGCAGCTGGGGGGTTGTTTTCAGTGGGGCATAAAATCAAAAAGGGTCAAATATCTCCATATAGGATCCTTGTGGGTCCCTTCCAACAGAGAATATTCTGTGATTCCGTGATATTTGAATGAGGCTCTTCAAGACATGACTACGTAAGGTGAAAGACAATGGATCCTCCCCACAGTTAGGAAAAAAAAAAAAATCAAGCAATAATTGATTAATTAACATAAAAATTATTTTAATTTCCCAGAAGAATTACAGCAAATTGTTCTTCCTTTATAAAGTCTTCTCAAAAGCAGGAGAAATTTTCAATAGAATAACCAACAGTGCTTAAAACTTCTCAGGGACTTTTTTACTCCTACCTAGAATTCACCATTCATGAACTGAATGCCAGTTGTCAGCTTGTCAGCACTGACAGGCTGAGAAAGTTGGGGCTGTGCAGCCTGGAGAAGAGGAGGTTGTGTGGAGACCTCACAGCACCTTCCAGGATCTGAAGGGACTACAGGGAATCTGGAGAGGGACTGGATCAGTGACTGTAGTGGGAGGACAAGGGGGAACGGCTTCACACTGAAAGAGAGTAGATTAAATTAGATATACGGAAGAAATTGCTCCCTGTGAGAATGGGGAGGCCCTGGCACAAGGTGCCCAGAGAAGCTGTGGCTGCCCCAGCCCTGGGAGTGTCCAGTGCCAGGCTGGATGGGGTTTGGAGCAGCCTGGGATGGTGGAAGGTTGAAATGGGATGGGCTTTAAAGTCCCTTTCATTCTGTGATTCTATGATTCAGTTTTCAACCCAATCAATACTAACAATTAAACACTCTTAAGTAATCTAGTTGATTGATTAACTAACCCACCGTACATCAGCAGAAAAGTCTAGAAGTTTGTCTGAAATTTAAACAAACCGAGGACAAACACAGAACTTACTTAAATTTGAAGTGATCCATCATAGGCATAATGTTAAAAAAAACCATTATAAATGTGAAGCTTGCAAAATCAATCATAGGAATACAGAGTGTTCCCATTTCCTCATTCTCTGCATGCTGAGAATGAGGAAATGGGAAACCTTGCTGAGTGAGGAAATGCTCAGTGCTTCTTCCATCATCTTACAGAGGAGTGAGATCTCTCCCTGGGTCCCCTCCAGCCTTCATAGAATCACAGAATGGTTTGGGTTGGAAGGGAGCTTAAAGCCCATCCTATTCCACCCTGTGTCATGGGCAGAGACACCTTCCACTATCCCAGGGTGCTCCAAGTCCCTTCCAGCCTGGCCCTGGACACTTGTAGGGGTGGGGCAGCCATAGCATTATCACCAGGAACATCACCACTTGTTACTTGTCTGTCCTAACACAAAAACCTGCTTCTGAAATTGAAAGCAATGTACAAAATCCCCAAAATATTTTCATTTTAGGTGACAAACGCGTGACAGAAAACCTGGGACTGTCTGCAATGCACACTCTCTTTGTCCGAGAGCACAATCGCTTGGCTATGGAGCTGAGGAATTTAAATCCCCACTGGGATGGGGAAAAGCTTTACCAGGAGAGTCGAAAGATTGTGATTGCCATAAACCAGGTACTGATCACTGTTTGCTGTTTATCATCCACACACTTAGGAGTGGTTTTTCCTCCAGGCAAAAGGAGGAAAACCATGCTTTGTAAAATCAGTGCAGTTATTTGTGGGAGATGGAAATTGTGAATGAGGATAGTCCATCTGAGACAGCATGGATATCCAGAGCTTTTTTATGCGTCATATTACTGATTTATCAATTATTTATTATATTTAATGTATAAATTATTTATTAGATAAAATAATTTCACATTTAAAAATGATTTAAATCCATTATGCCAAACTTTTTCCATTGCTACAGCTCTTTTTTCTAAAGATCTTAATGAGTTCTGCTGCAGAGTTCGTTCTCTGCACTTGCCTTTGATGGCATGTCTGCTGCAGCTGCTGATAACGTGCTGTGCTCTTGTGCTTTTTCAGATCATAACCTACAGAGATTACCTCCCACTCCTGCTGGCCGAGGAGACCAGCAAGTGGATCCCTTCGTACAGTGGTTACAATGAGAAGGTGGATCCGAGGGCCTCAAATGTTTTCTCCCTGGCTTTTCGATTCGGCCATACGTCGGTGCAGCCTTTTGTGTCCCGTTTGAACGAGAGCTTCCAGCCTTTGGGTTCCTTCTCCCATGTCCCTCTGCATTTGACCTTTTGTGCTCCGTGGAGAATTATAATGGAAGGTAAGAACATGGAGCAGTGGTCCTGGTCTGGTCCTGAGGTGGAGGTCAGCTGGTCAGGCACATGGAATTACAGAATCCCAGAATCATTTAGGTTGGAAAAAATCCCCAAGACCATCAAGTCCAACCTGTGACTGATCCCCACCTTGTCACCCAGCCCAGAGCACTGAGCACCATGTCCAGTCATTCCTTGGACACCTCCCAGCTCAGCAAGGCCTGACAATGGGAGTGCTCCACATCCACTCAGATGGTGCAGCTCCTCCTGCTGCTCCAGGAGGCAGGAGACTCCCTGTGCCCAACGCCAGTCCACCAAAGTCTGTGTCAATCAAAGCTCTTATATCCCCCTGCAATCAGGAGACATGGACAGAGGGTGATGCATCCAGTTTAATTGAGCTAAAGCAGCATTGTTCCTTCCTAGAGGTGCCCATTCCTCTTCCTGGCTCTAACTGGAGTTATGGGGTCCTGCTATTGCACAGCTGAGATCTCCAGACATGAGTCTTTCCAAGGAAGACAAATGTCTCTTCCAAAATAGGTTATTTAACTAATTATGAGAAATATAATTACACGTGTGCAGCCAATTTTCCTGTGTTTTGCTCATACCGTCTCCTTAATTGCTATGAAAAAGACACGGACAATCACACATGAATTAATTCTATCATTACGTTTAATGTTTTTTAAAGATCTGTCATCTAATAGTGAATTATAAACTAAATCCATTGCAAATCCTAAAACCTTGGACAGAGCCCCCAGGCACCAGGACATGCTGCAGCCTGGCAGGCTGAGGAGCAGACTTGGAAAGGGACTGGTGGGCAGCAAGTGGTTTTAGGGCTGTGGAAGGAAAAGCTGAGGGATGGGGAGGGATAAGGAACTCAGTTACTATGAGAGGCTTTGTTTACTGGCATCTGCAGACATGTACAGATTCATACAGGTACCACTGTGAGGGTGGGCAGGCCCTGGCACAGGGTGCCCAGAGCAGCTGGGGCTGCCCCTGGATCCCTTGGAAGTGTCCAAGGCCAGGCTGGACAGGGCTTGGAGCAGCCTGGGACAGTGGGAGGTGTCCCTGCCCATGGCAGGGGGTGGAACAGGATGAGCTTTAAAGTCCCTTCCAACCCAAACCATTCCATGGTTCTGTGATTCTGTGATTCTATATACACATGGTGAAATGAAAATATGGAGATGAAAACCCCACCCAGCCCATAACAGACTGTTTCAGCTGCATGAAAGGGACCACCAAAGCTGCAGATTGGCACAAAAAATATTTCCTTGATTTGCAATGGCTGCAGGAGGCATCGACCCCCTGATCCGGGGCATGCTTGTGGATCATGCAAAACTCATGAAACAGAACCAGCTGCTCGTTGAGGAGCTCCAGAACCACCTCTTTGAACAGACAGAGGTGATGGGTCTGGATCTAGGAGCCATGAACATGCAACGGGGAAGAGACCATGGCCTTCCAGGTAAGGAGACACAAGTCCACACCTCCTATGAATAAGACTTTTTTCCTTCTGCTGCTTATGAATGAACTGAGCTTTTTCTATACTAATGGGAAGAAACCTTGATTTGAGGGTGAAGGATGGACAGACAGTCAAGCTCAGGGGAAAAAAAGGTCTCTGTATTATAAAAGTCTTTTTCTGAGACATTTAAAACAAGGGCAAAAGGCTTAGAAATCAAAGATGATATTTGGGATAATGTAAGAAAGCAGGTGAGAGACAGTGGTGTATTGCAAAGAGAGAGCATGTGTGGTTCAGAAGGTACAGGCACAAGTGACCAAATTCAGCTTTCACATGGGCTTGGGCAGGTCCCCTGGGCTTTGTTCTTTGCTCATCAATCTTGTCTCGTGTCCCAGACAAGCCAGAGTTCTGAGCAGAAGTGCCTTGCACCCACAGGTGGGACTGCCCCCCCCAGGTGCTAGAGAAGAACAGGTGCTCTTGGGTTAAACACAGCTAGATTTCCTCTTTTCTAAGAATTTTATCTGAGAAATTTGGCCTTCCAAGGCTGCAAGGACTGATGCATTCACCCTCAGCAGTAGAAAGATGTAACCACCAGGATGAGCTGCAGTCATAAAGACAACCCAAACTGTTAGTTTAGTGTACATACAAGAAGGACCTTTGAAAATGTGATGATTGTTGGGACTGCCTGGACAACAGTGCCTTCCAGATCCTTTAATGCCATGAGAAGAAGCAGGGAATGCCTATGGGCCAAGAAAGGTGTTGTAGAGACGTGGTGGTGGGTCCTGGTCATCTGCTGCTCCTGCTCTTGCAGGTTACAATGCCTGGAGGGGCTTCTGTGGGCTCTCCCAACCCCAAACTGTGGAAGAATTGTCTGAGGTGCTCGGCAATCCCAAACTGGCCAAGAAGTTCATGAATGTGTATGGGACACCGTACAATATCGACCTCTGGATTGGGGCAGTTGCAGAGCCCGTGGTTCCCCAGGGCAGAGTTGGGCCCCTCCTGTCCTGCATTATTGGCACCCAGTTCAGGAACCTGCGTGATGGGGACAGGTGAGAGATACGTTCCCTGTGGCATTTTTTAGGGGGGAAATGCTGACCTTTCCTGTGACATATTAATCCAACCCATCTACAGCACTCCAGTGAGTGCTCCCAGCAAGGCTCACCCCTTGATTTTAGCCCAGTTACCAAAGGACTCTTTTTTGCAGCCTGCTTCTCCAGATTCACATGGCTGAGGAGCACCAGCTCCAGACCATGGGGGTCTCTGCTGTGGTCTCTGCCTGAGGTGGCTTTTGCTCTCAGGGCATAAAGGGGAGGATAAATGACTGCATCCCAGCAGGCTGCTGATGCTGTGTGGAAGAGGCAGGCTCTCTGCACTGGCAGAATCCAGGTCTGGCCACACTGGAGACACCTCTTTCTAAAAGGGTGTTCCTGGAGAATCAAGGTGGATCTAAGCACCGTTCAGACTCACCTTGGTCAGGTTCCCATCTCAGCAAGTAACCAAAGATTATAAACTGCTTCTGAAAATATCATTGCAGATTCTGGTGGGAGAACCCCGGAGTTTTCACTCCACAACAGTTGCAAGCTTTGAGAAAAATTTCAGTGTCGAGGGTGATCTGTGACAATACTCACATCAAAAAGATACCCAGGGATGTGTTCAAGATCAACACTTATCCTGAGGACTTCACTGATTGCCAAGAGATCGACGTGCTTGACCTCTCACCCTGGAAAGATGAGCCAGAGAGTGCCACAAAAGGTACCAGTGGTCTGAGATCGGTCAAAAATAATAAATGCACTATGAGGTTGCTTCCATGCCTAAAAAATGAAAGAATTAAGGTTTCCACAGTGACTCTGCCCCCAAAAGACAATGACTGTCCATTTAGCCACACTCAGACAGCACTGGTGGCAGACAATCCATCACTTTCATCATCCCTTATTCCCTGCCCCTTCCTTTCAAGAGGATGGGAAATCCCTCAAAATCCAGTCTGTTCTGGACTTTGTGAATGTTTCCTGTGATGACCTTATTCCAGGACAACCACAGTCTTTCCTGACAGGAAAGGTGTTGATGAAAAAATCAACTAGAATTAGCCAACCTGCTCCAAGGTCTTACTCTGCTGCTCCAAGTTCCTGCTTTCCCCTCATCTTCCCCAAAGCTTTAAATCAGTTTAAGGTGTATCTGGAGTAGTTTTGATACTGTATGGCCTCACACACCAGTAGCTGAACACACATGGTCAAAGGTTGTGATGTGCCACAGTAAAACAGTGTCTTTTTCTGTGAGATGTGGACACTCAGTGTCCTACTGAAACACTTTTGATGAGGGCTCTCCCAGCTGAAATGATGTGGGAGAACGGATACTTGAAGAATGGACTGGCTTGGATTCTTTTTCCTTCTGACAACCCATTTACAGATGATCACAAAACCTGGGGATCACCTACACTGTCCTTCTGCAAGGCACAGATCACAAAGCATCTCCATGCAGTTCCTGTATTGAGTTTGAGTAACCATTTGAGGGAAACACTGTTGTTTAAGACAGATACTTGCACTTAAAGGCTAAATTATGGTGGCTTCACCCCATTCTTTAGCTGAGTCCAGCTAAACAACAGAGTTTTTTTCATTTATTTTTTTATCGTAGTCTTACGGTTACTAAAATGTGCTGAGCTGCTTCCTGTGGCTCCTTTCTCACCAGGCTTGGAGGAAGCCAACGTGTTTGTGTAACCCAGAGAGAGTGAAATTCCAGGGCTAAAAGCAGTTGCTAGAAGTTTAACCTTTTCCAATGGAAAGAAATTGCCCCCAAACCACTCATTCTAAGGCTGGAAGCACCACCGTGTCTCAGAGGTGCAAGAATACAGGGACGACAAAAAGGTGGAGGAAAATGGTGTGTCCAGGGAAGACTTTCTGCCTCTCAGCAGCTTTTTCTGCTTCATTGACAGTGTCTAATCCTGCTCATCAGACCAGCGTTGGAAACCCCTAATGGTGGCACCGAACTGCTCCTGGGAAATTCCTGCCTGGACATCAGGCTCCGCTGGCTGCTGTTGACTGAACATCAGCACATGGTTTCCCAGAGGGGAGCTCAAGACTATGTCATCTGTTTTATTTCCTGTAATGTGATTTTTTAATATAATTTCTTTCTAAAAACTTCCAGTAATGTAAGTCTTCAGATGGAAGCACAATGATATTTTATTTTCTGTTGCCCTAAAAAATTGATCAGAGGCGTTACGACTCTCTAAATTGTAATTATGACAAGTTTTTTTACTTCCCATACTGAATGGGTGTCAAACCTGCAGGCTAGCATGCTTGCATTGCAGAATCAAATTCCTTATCCTTTGTACCTGCTCAGAAATCAGCACATGCATGTAATCTTCATCAAAACTTTCCCAGTCTCCGGGTTTTGCACAAGAGAAGAAGCTGTTTTGGCTGCTTCTAATCAGCAGTGAGATTTTCAGCCATTGAAGACACTGCAGCAGGGCAGCTGTGCCTTGAAGCCTTGAGACAAGTTTTACTGAAATCCTACAGTGAACCTGTGTGGTTTGGGTGTTCTGGGCAGTAATAAAACACATCCTGGGCACTCACCTACAGCTGGCATCCATGACAGGTTGGGGGCAGAGGGGTTGGAAATCATTCCATCAGAAAAGAGCCTGGGGGTGCTGGTTGACAGTGGCTGAACAAGAGCCCAAGGAAGCCCGGGTGGGCAAGAGGCCAATGGCACCCGGGCTGTGCCAACCACAGTGACCAGCAGGACAAGGGCAGTGACTGTCCCCCTGAGCTGGCACTGCTGAGACCCCACCTCAAATCCTGTGTTGTTTTGCACCTCTCACTCCAAGGAAGACAATGAGAGGCTGGAGCGTGTCCAGGGCAGGGAACGGAGCTGGGAAGGGGCTGGAGCCCCAGGAGCGGCTGAGGGAGCTGGGAAAGGGGCTCAGGCTGGAGCAAAGGAGGCTCAGGGGGGACCTTGTGGCTCTGCACAAGTCCCTGACAGGAGGGGGCAGCCGGGGGGTCGGGCTCTGCTGCCAGGGAACAGGGCCAGGAGGAGAGGGAACGGCCTCAGGCTGGGCCAGGGGAGGCTCAGGGTGGGCATCAGCAGGAATTTCCCCATGGAAAGGGTGCTCAGGCCTTGGCAGGGGCTGCCCAGGGAGGTTTGGAGTGCCCATCCCTGGAGGTGCCCAAGGAAGGGCTGGAGGTGGCACTGAGTGCTCTGAGCTGGGGACAAGGTGGGGATTGGGCACAGGTTGGACTCGGTGATCTCAGAGGGCTTTTCCAACCTAAATGATTCTGTGAATCTGTGTGTGATTCTGTGTAAGTCAGACCAGTGTCCAAAACATTCTTTGTCTCTGGTTCATAGTTAAACATATCAGCACGAAAAAGCAAATCACATCGTGGCTGGTGGGCATCCTCTGACAGAGAAGGCAGGGCAGAACCAGGCTGGACTCAGAAATCAGGAGGTGCAGCTCCCAGAGTGTGTTTGAGTTGAAAGATATATAGGTTGTGTTAAAAATAATGAGGTTATCAAAGAATCATCGTAGAATTGCAGAATCAGTAAGGCTGGAAAAAGCACTCCAAGATCATTGAGTCCATTAACCCAGCACTGCCAGGTCCACCACTAAACCATGTCCCTAAGCACCAGATATACACATCTTCTGAACACTTCCAGGGATGGTGAGTCCATCTGGGTGTGGCAAGGATATTAGGCAGCATATTCCTGCTGTTTGCCTCTGGTTTCTGAGTCCCCAGACAGACATGTCCCTCTTGCACTTTGAAGATGTGCCCAACCACTGAAAGCAAAATCTTCCTCAGCTTAAAAGGAAGACTAAATATCCCAAAGAAGCCACCAAGCCCTGTAGACACATGTAAGGTCTTTAATTCCCCTCTCCCAAGGCTGCCTTGGTTTCTGTCTCTTGTGGCAGAAGTACTTCCCAAATCCTCCCCATGGAAGAGGAAGAAAACAGCACCTTCTCCTGAGTGTGTTCCACGGGAATGTGGCAGCCCTCAAATCCCAAGGCAGCCATTTCCCAGGCAGGATGGTCACAGGCTTGGGATCCATGCCTCCCCCTTGTTGTTTCTGAACAGGGAAAGGTGATTATGAGCAGGTAGCGATGATCACAGGAAGGGCCCAGCTCTGCCTGGGGTCCAGCTGGAGGGACATTCTCAGGGTTATGATTACACAGAAATGTCCAGCTGTCCACTGTGTGCCTGTCCTCCTGGGTGGCACAGTTCTCTGGGAGGGACATAGCAACATTCCCCTTGGAAGCTTCTCTCCTTTGTGGATGTTTTGCCTGTCTCTGGTATGTCAGCATTGCAATCCACAGTTATCTCTGCTGCCAGACCTCCCTGTGGTTGCCATGGCCCCCCCTCAGCTGTAGCACACACAGCTGGAGCTGGAAGATGGGATTGCTAATGGGAAGCTCCGTTCGTCATTCCTGATATCCCCTGGTAGGCAGAGAGCATGGAGTCACGGACCTGCTCTGTCAGCTTGGGAACATTGTCTGGGCCCAGGCCAAGCGTCTCCACTTCTGGCAGGATCTGGATGATCATCTTTCCTGGAAGAAGGTGAGAGAGGGGGTAAAAAAAATACATGAGTGGTGTAGAAGAGCAGGAGAAGGTACAGCAGGAGGGTTGGTGCCAACCAAGGAAAGCCCCTCGTTCCCACACCAGTGTGGGAGCCCAGCCACATCCCAAATGCACACAGCAAAAACCCAGCCCGGGCTTTTCCCATCCACAGAGAGCACAAGAATCATAAATATGGAAACAGGTGAACATCTCCTCCAACACAATATAGTGTTTCATATAGGATGAGTTTTCACAGCAGAAAGATCTCAGGGTCTGTCTAGATCACAGGCAAAGAGAAGATGTTTAATACAACACTTCCAAACTGGCTGTGCTCTGTCTGTGTACACCAGATTTAGCAGGGTCCCTCCTTCCAGAAACACACTTTGGGATGATGGAAATTGTGGCCAGGATTCCCTGGTCACACAGAAGCACCTAAGCAATGGACTGGTGTAAACTGGAAGAACATAGTGGAGAGCTGCCATCATGCTCTTCTGTTCTGGCACCAGGAGTCCCCTGGTTTGGCCAGTGGAGACAAGACAGCGCCTGCACAGACAGGAACCTGGGGATCCGGGGAGTGTCTGTGATGTGTTGTAATGTTCTTGCATGACTTTACACGTGTGCCTGGAATGAGATCCAGCAGTGCCAGCAGCAGAGCCGTGGGAAGAAGTCAAAACAAGCGTAGAGAAAAACTTCACAAAAGGAAAGGGTTTGTTAGGTTGGATAGGGCTTGGAGCAATCTGCTCTTGTGGAAGGTGTCCTTCCCCATGGTAAGGAGTGGAATGAAATGAGCTTCAAGTCCCTTCCAACCCAAATCCTTCTGCGATTCCATGATTCTCTGCTCCCTGCCTTCACATCTTACACCCAAAGCCAGGCTGGTACCTCACTTCACTTGCTCCTACTGGAAGAGCAGAGTGATGACGAGGCTGTGCTGGAAATACAGGTCACTAGGGAGCAGACTTCCAGCAAGCACCAGATGTGTTCCATGAATGACAGTGTCCAACACCAAGCACAGAGCCACAGGCTTTCCAGAGGCTTCTCAGCACACCCAGCGCCACTGTGGACACAGGGAGCTGTCCTGACCCACAGACCTGCTCAGCATGCAGGAATCTTGACCACCATCTTCAGAATCAGCCCTGGCAAAACTTCCAGGTGGGGAAAGTGGGAAAGTACAAAAAAAGCTAACTAGGGTTCTTTCTTCAGCAGTGCAGGTCCCACCTGTTTAACAGCCATTTAGAAAAGGGCTCAGAGATCAGCTGAGCATGGAATTAGCTAACCATGAATTTCCAGGGTGACTGAAGTTGAATATAAGCATATGTACATGCAACTGCAAAAGTCTTTCCTAAAAAACTCAGGGAATTCTTGTAATCTCCATCCTTGGAGTTAATACAACCTCTTCTGGACTGGTCACAAAGCCAACTCGTCTGTCTTTAGAGCTGGCCTTGCTTAAAGCAAAATGTTCAGCTGCTTCAGAGATCCCTCCCCAGGATGTTATTCTCTGATTTCCCAGAGAAGGGAAGGGAAGGGAAGGGAAGGGAAGGGAAGGGAAGGGAAGGGAAGGGAAGGGAAGGGAAGGGAAGGGAAGGGAAGGGAAGGGAAGGGAAGGGAAGGGAAGGGAAGGGAAGGGAAGGGAAGGGAAGGGAAGGGAAGGGAAGGGAAGGGAAGGGAAGGGAAGGGAAGGGAAGGGAAGGGAAGGGAAGGGAAGGGAAGGGAGCAGGCTACTGAAATCCCTGCTCCTGGTCCTATTGACTCTCAGGTGGGGGAACACTTCCAGATCCAAAAGACTTTTGTGTGTGAACAGGGAGAGGATAAACCCAGCAGGTGAAAGATGACTGGAAACTGGCAATTCCATGTTTATAATTTGCACCACTCTCTCTTCCAGGTGTCTCCCTGCAAGAGAATGACTGCAACCAAGCACAACAATGGGAGGAATGAGAAGCAGATCCTCTCCTTAGGGAACACCAGGGCTGGCCTGGGAAAGAGTGGCAGAAGTCCATTTTAAGGTGGGCAGCAGCTAAGGGAGCGAAGGAACAGGATGGGTTACTTTTCTTTGTTGGAATTTGTACCATTTTTTCCTGCATTTTCCTTCTGAAGCCCAAGACTTGTGTCATTTTTTCCCAGAAAATTTTATCGTTGGCCAGTAGAAATTTTTGTAACCATAAATGTTTCCCAGCTCTCCATGCACCTGCAGATCCAAGGGCAGCATGAGGGGTCAGGGGCAGGACCTACCCCAGGACTCTGCTGCTTCTCCAAGTTCTCTTGGACAGGTATTGGACAAGCAGTGAGAAATCCAAGGGGAGAAGAAAAAGTGATGCCTGAAATGTCCCATTTCTTCCTGAGAAGATAGAAACTGCTGTTTTCTGGGTGCCATCTCCATATTACACGTGGTCCTCTGCCCACCCTTGTCATGGCTCCAAGGACTGAGCTTGCATCACCACCCAGACCATTCTTTGCCCCAGGTCATCCTCACCTGGTGTAAACCTCTTCTCCTTCCGGTTGTAGAAGCTGTTGTAGGAAGACAACACTACAGGAATAATGGGGACCTGGAGGGAAGGCAGTCTACAGTGAATATACACATCTCCTTATCCTTCCCCCAAAATTCAAGTCATGTTTTCAGGTGAATCTTGCACCTTGCTGATAATTATCACTGTCAGTGCCACAGCAGACACTCAGAGGATTATTTGAATATTTAGATCATTTAACTCTATCACTCCATGTCCTCACTACTCGGCTTTGTAATTTCATCTCTGTATTTAGGCCAACAACTGTGGATTGTCAGATTACTGCCTACAGAGGCCAACTCAGCAGAAACTTCCCTGTGCAGGTCCAGAGCTCTTGTCAAGGTCCCCCCACTTTTTTTTTTTCCAAGCTGTAACAAAGGTTTTCCACTTGCCACAGAAACAGCCCCCTCCTGTGCCACCTGCAAACCCCTGAGGGCTCCTGGATGTGTGCTCAATCCATAGGGAAGCCAGGGGCCAGGACCCAGGTTTGCTGGTGGACCACAGTAAGCAAATCACACTCCAAGGGCAGGAGGAAGGTGGGTCTCACCTGGGCTTTCACAGCCAGCTGGAAGGCTCCACGTTTGAAGGGCAACATGGAGCCACCATGGTTGCGAGTTCCTTCAGGGAAGATCAAGACACGCAACTGCAGGAGGGAGAAGACATTAAGGCAGAGGAATCTCCAGGTACAGTTCTAAGCCACTGCACAGGGATGGTGCCCTGGGGCTCATCTCTGTACTCCTCACCTCCATTCATGGACACAGAACACACTGATGCTCTCACTCTGTTCTGCTTAGTGCCCAGCTCAGAGACAAAGATCTCTTCCCACCCACATCCAGATTCCTGTTTTCCAGCAGCTCCTCATTGGACTCCTCCCCACTCACGTTGTCCTTGTGCAGGGAGTGTGCCACCTCTGTCAGGGTGCCAATGGACTCCTCCCTCCTCTTGCGGTCGATGAAGATGACCCCTGAGAGCCAGCAGGCCAGGCCGAATGTGCCCATGTACAGGATCTCCTTCTTGGCAATGGGCACACAGCGCCTCGGCAGTATCTCCATCATCACTGCAAAGGGACAGCAAGGACAGAACAAGTTGTCATCTGCACTCAGAGTCCCTCTAGATTCTGGGTGACAGCCCTCTGCTCTAGGAGATGCCATGCCTGAAGCTTCATAGAATCCCTGGGGAATTTTGGGGGTCTCTAGACCATCCACCCTGGCACTGAAGGAGAGCAGCTATGAGAAGGCTGTGGTCAGCTGGCAGTCTTGTCCCCATTCCCTCGGAGAGGGTGAAGCTGATGTAGCTTGAAAATGCCTCTGACACCCTGGAGAGCAGCCCTGGCCTGGGGCTGGCTGGTGAAGGACTCTGTAGCAGCCACGCCTGCCCTGCTGCCTGTGGCACCTGGGATTCCATACGACCCACCCCTACAAACACCTGGGGCCAGGAGCAGGAGGCAGGATCACCACATACCCAGGATGTCAAGGGAGGTCTGGTGATTCAACACCAGGACGAAAGGTTTCTTAGTCCTGAGGTTCTCCTTGCCCTTCACCACTATCTGAATGCCAAAGATGTATTTGAGTGGCAGGGCCAGTGTGCGCAAAATCCTGGAAAAAGGAGCAGAAATTAGCCAAAGAGATGCTGAAATTCGGGACGAAACACTGCATCCGAACCAGCCCACCTCATACACTGCTTCTGCCAGTTTCCCACAGACACAGATTTGACCATGACTTGGAGAAGAACAATTAGTGTCCCTCTGCAGCTAATTATTTAATTACAGAAGACAAATACACCTCACAGATTTCCCTCGAGCCATACATGACCATTGACACAGCAACTCCAGTCCCAGAAGTTCCACAGATCAACCAAATATTAGATAATATCCATATTCACAGCACACCTTTGTACTCTGCTTCCCTGCCCACTTTGCTGGGTTGGGAATACAGGCTGCAATAAACCTGTGCCTAACTCTGCTGGCTTTGAAAGAGAGGGGTTTGCCTCTAGGTGACATTAGGCTGCAGTGCTGGGAGCCCTATTTGATGAGATCCTGGTAAAATAAAATAAAAAAAAAAGTCAGGCACCAATGTCAAGAGGTGAAGAAAATTTCTCAAAGCGAAAAACTGATGCTCAGTTAGGAGATGTGAATTCTCACTGGAGCATAAAATGGAATGGTAAATTCTGCTTCTGCAGCACTTCAGGAGGGTTCAAGCACTGTGGTGCCGTGTACAAGAGTCATCTTCGCGTCCCCCCTCAGCCCAGGTTCCTGATTGCCACCACCACTGATCACTCCTGGACACCCCACGCAGCCTCCAGGCGAGTCCTCAGCCCAGAGAGTCTGAACGGAATCTGGAGAGACAGGATGGGCAGCAACGGGATGGGCTGGGGGACTGCCAGACCTGGGACACCAGGCTGTCACTGAGCTGATGGGGACACCAGTGCCCATGCAGGGGCCAGCACTGCACCGTGGTGATGTCTCAGGTGTGCACTGGCTCAGAGTAGAGAATAGGAAGAGCACCTGGGATGGCTTTCTCAGCACAACTTAGAAATGGAATGGTCAGCCATGGGGAGGAGGGAAATACAGCTCCAAAGACCAGATAAAAGAGCTTTAATAAAAATAGCAATATGCATTACATCCAGGTTGTTGGCATTACCTGCTTTGGCAAATCTATGTCACTTTTTACATCCTTTCTTGCCATAATTTGTTATTCTTTTATTGACCCCAAACTGTAGGTACAAAAATGCTGTTAGCGAGGATTTTCTTGTTATTTTTCTAAGTCTGTGAGAGACTTTTCTCTCTCACAGAAGAGGTAGCAGGGAATGTAAACAACCAAGCCACCTGCAACCTTGGAAAGTCTTGTTTATGGTAGAGTAGAAAATATTTTGATAATGGATGTTTTAGGATTTTGGCCAATCACCCCCAAGGGGTGGCTGGTCCTTTGTCCAATTAGACTATGAAGAAAAAAGTCTATAAAAGGTTTGTAAAATAATTAAATAAATGAATCTTGCTGCACAATTCCTGCCTGCTGGATCTTCTCCTCCTCCTCCTCCCTATGGCTGCGGGACACGGTGATGTACCGTAGGAACCAGGCCTGCGGTAATACCAAACCAGTATTAAAACCCACACCCCTTCTCTGAATTACAGTCTGTCATCTCCCCACACCAATATACAACTGATCCCTCCACACCACAGCACACCCCCAGGACCCTCCACATCAAAGCACTGGACAGAGTGGACTCTATCAGTGCTCAGAGCAGAAAGGAGCCACAGACAACTTACATCATGTTCTCTGCGTTACGTCCACGAGGAATACTGAGGATCATAACCCCAATGCTTATGGTGAAGAGCCACAACTTATAGAAGGTCATCTTGCAGAAGAATCTGAATGCAGGTTTCACCTGGTAGAGGACTAGAAAGGCAATGAGCAGACAGGTAAAGGGGTAGTGAAGGAGGAAAAGCTCCATCCTTCCAGCCCGGAGCAGGTTGAGCAGAGCAGTGAACGAGTCACGAGCAGCTGGCGATGTAGAGCAGAGGTGAGACTCCCTCCATCAGCTACGTGTGGGTGGTGCAAAGCTGGAATGAGGTTTGGGAGTGAGGCTTCAGCCAGGCTGTGCTCTCTGCTGGGAGCTGCACTCACCGTGGGAAGCCGGTTTAGCAACGGCACTGCGAGAGCTCCAGGAGGGCTGGATGGCAGCACAGCAAACACAGCAGCAAAGCTGTGCGTGTGCAGGGGCTGTGGGGCTGGCAGTGCCTGGAGGGCCCCTTCAGGGGGCTCTGGGAATAGGAACCCTGAGGAATTGTAAGAAAACCTCTAGTGGGGAGGAGCAGGATGTACTGGACAGCACAAACCCTGTGCAGAGAAGCTGTGGCTGCCCCATCTCTGGAAGCGTCCAAGACCAGGTTGGGGCTTGGAGCAAGCTGGGGTAGTGGAAGGTGTCCCTGACCATGGCAGCGGTGGAACTAGGTGATGTTTATGTCCCTTCCAACCCAAACCATTCCATGATTCCATGAATCTATGACCCCAGGATATCTCACTGTGTGCAAACATTAACCTTCACCAAGCAAACTGGCTGCAAGATGTCCAGGAAATCAGAAATCAGTATTTTGGAGGGGAGAAAAAGAAAATCAGTGATCTGAGCAGCCAGACCCTGCCCTACACATCCAAGAACTGGAGGGACCAAGCTGAGCAGCTGGACATTCCACATGTAGAGTGGGAAAAGTGCCACAAGTCTAGAGAAAAAGATAAAGCAGGAGCAGCTAGTCCCAATGTGTTCCTGGCCAGAGGCAGGCACTTGTTCAGACAGCATCTGCATAAGCAAGGAGTAAATCAGGAAAATGCAGGTATAACCTGGGACTGCTCCAACTGCATTTCATCTCCTAAAACAACTACATGAAAAGGAACTTTGCAATAGCCAGAATGACTGGGCTGAAAAAAAAATGTTTCATGATTCATCGTCTGCCCACCAGGCCTTGCTCTAGAGCCAGCACTTCAAAGGAGCAATGACTCTAAATTCCAGCCAGGACTGAGAGCTGCAGATTCTCAAAAGGGAATAGCCAGAGGACCCATAAAACCACAATGACCATCACCTGCAACCTAAAGAACAAAGTCAAATCCTCGAGGACAGTAAAATGGGCAAGACTCAGTGATATTTCCTGAAGAAACTGAGAAAAGACAGAATAATAGAGAAAGGCACTGCCTGTGCTCCCTGCTCCTCTGGCTTAGCCAGGGACCCTTCTTATCCCGATTTTCAATGGAAAACTGGAGAGAGGTGACTGCAGCCTCACCTCTCAGCTCTCCCAAGGCTTCCCTGCAGCCACAGGAGAGGCAGCCAAATCAAAGAGCTTCTCCACAGCCTCTGAACTGTCCCTGCACCAGCCCATGGAAATGACAAGAGCCCCATGTGTGCACACTGGGACCCTCTGAACTGGTGCTTGCAGAGAGCAGGTCCCTGTGGGAGCCAGTGCTTAGAGAAACCGTGGCCTCTTTCTGATTCTCCAAAGTTTGATCCAGCAAACAGTTGCCTTTCTAACGCCTGTCAGCCTTTCCTGTATCTCATCTGTACAAAGTTACGGCCTTTTGCAACTGGGAGAACGTTGATTTGATGCACAACTGGTTCATCCTGACCTACCAGACAGAGGTTCCTAAAATGTAATGCCAGTGAAAGGAGTGGAATGGTTGTCCTGCAAGGATGGCCGTGGCTTCCAAACCAGGGTGCTGCTGTCAGGCTCCTACTGTAGAAGAAACCTTTGACACAACTCTGCACATAGAAACCCACCCAGAATGTCAGGGGCAAGGAAATCTGCAAGTTCACAACAGTTCACAAACCACTGAAAAGGTTTATTTTAAGTCACTGTCAGCAATTTTCAAAGACTTCACAGAAACATTGACATTGGAAAAGACCTCCAGGATCATCAAGTCCAACCTGTGACTGATCCCCACCTTGTCACCAGCTCAGAGCACTGAGTGTCATATCCAGTCCTTCCTTGGGCACCTCCAGGGATGGGCACTCCAAACCTCCCCAGGCAGCCCCTTCCAGTGCCCGACCACCTTTTCCATGTGGAAATTGCTCCTGATGTCCAACCTGAACCTCCCCTGGTGCAATTTGAGGCTGTTCCCTCTCCTCCTGTCCTTTTTCCCTGGGAGCAGAGCCCAAATTCCCCCCAGTTGCCCCCTCCTGTCAGGAGTAAGGAGGTCTTTGGTTCCAAAAGCTGTCTCTGATGAGAATGGAGAAAGCCAAGGACATTCCCAGTTCCCCATGGACTGAGAGTCAGCTCAGATCTGATACAACATTCGGGCTCCAAACCCACAGATACCAAAATCTGCAGCTATAATTTTCACCTGTTGCAAGGATCCCCAGCACCTGGGTCCATCCTGCTCCCGTTTCAAAGCAGTTGGCTCTTGCCTAACCTGCAAGGTGTTTTCAGAAACTGCAGCTCTAATGAAGATCCCAGTCTCCAGACTAAGTGTATCCATGCCCAGCTGACTCCCTTTTGCCCCTGGCTCTTTGCACCCTTTCCAGAACCTGGCTCAATTCAAGTGAATCTGAGACAGGGAGAGGAGGGACTTGCTCACACTGTGAACTTTTGTCACACAGCTTTAATGACTCTCCTGCTCCCCAGATCTGCTCAGCCACATATTGGCCAGAAGAGAGAGGGGAGGCAGGGAAAGTGATCCAATGTGGTGGGAAAAGGCCAAGGAAATTGTCTTGTTCACCATATGAAGGCTCAGAAGAGGATGGACTGTTGTCAGCACAGCAACATGTGAGAGAGAGGAGTTGATGAAGCCGAACATCACAACTGACTTCCAAATACAAAGCAATGACTCCAGCACAAAATATGAGGACTGGATTTTGAAATGGGAGTGATTCCCACTGAAAATTGCTGGCATAAATATTTCCTCTGGTACAGACTGCAACAAGCAGAGGGGCAGACACCAATCTCTTCTCTCTGGTAACCAGGGAGAGGGAACAGCTGAAGCTGTGTTAGGGGGTTTAGCTGGAGGTCAGGGAAAGGTTCTTCCCCCAGAGGGTGCTGGGCACTGCCCAGGCTCCCCAGGGAATGGGCACGGCCCCGAGGCTGCCAGAGCTCCAGGAGCGTTGGGACAGCGCTGCCAGGGATGCCCAGGCTGGGGTTGTTGGGCTGTCTGTGCAGGGCCAGGGGCTGGGCTGGATGATCCTTGTGGGTCCCTTCCAGCTCAGGATAGTCCATGTCTCTATGATAAGTTATCAAAGGGCAAAGTGTTGGGTCTGGCCAAGGACCACACTGGTCACCAGCCACCAAAGGGTGAACGGGCCAAAAGGGAATTCATCACTTACGACTCACTTAGAGGCATTAACATTGATATTAAAACCTTCAGAGGGATTCCAGGGTAAATATATTAGAGGAAGATCATCAAGACTGAGGAAAGTGTTTATGATGCTCTGACTGCAGCTCCATGATGAATCCATGTAACCCTCAGTTTTACAAGGCACAAATTAGCTTTGGAGACCAATTTATGAGCAAAGATATGGCTGGAAGTGCTTGTAATTACAGGAGAAGAGGTTTTACAAGAAAAGGTCTTCTGGCTCATGAAGACTTCTGTGGTATCCAGACAGCCCTGACAGAAAAGAGCGCAACAGACTGGAACTGCCTGGGCTGCAGGGCTTGAATCCAAGGGTTAGTTTAGAGTCCAGCCAGTGAACTCTGGCTAGGAAGTAAAACAGTTTATCACTGTAAATCACAGGAAAACTGAAGGGGGAAAGGGCACCAAGAGATCTGCAGGCCAACCAGCTACTCGGAGCAGGGTTAACAGCAAATCCAGAGAGCTTGCTCAAGGCCTACACAGTCTGGGAGAATACCCAAGGCTGGAGATCCCAAGATCTCTCTCATCCCTGTGTCTGCACCACACCCTATCCCAGGGAATAACGTTTGTCTTTGTCTAAAGGTTATTTCCCTTTTTGTAACCTGCATCTTCTTGTCCTGTGGGCCTCTGGGAAGTGTTCACCTTCACAGCTATTCCTTAGAGAGACTGAAATCACCATGTGCTGCAGCCCACTGGCCACCTTGGTGGGCATCCACCGAGGAAAAATTGAGTTGGCACTGGGAGAAGGACCTGACAGGATGAACTTGGGTCGGACATCCAGGTCTGAGCAGAAACAGCTGGGTGAGGCTGCAGGTGGGAAACAAAGTGAATGAGAAGATTCAACAGAGATGAGAGAGAGAGCTGCGCTTCTGAAATCAGCAGCAGAGGTTGATCAAGGTAAACCATCCCATCCCAGCTCCTGCAGGATGCATCCTCCACCTCAGGAGCTCCACTGGCCAAGGCAGGCACATGCCAGGCACCCTATGGACAGTCCCTATGCTGCTGTGCCAGCATTGCAAGTGTTTGATCAAGTTGATAAAGTTAATCAAATTGTCCAAATTTCATCTTGGCTAAAATACAAAAAATCAGGTGTCTGTGCTTAGTGCACACAGAGGGGTTGTGGGTGATTTGAGCCAGTCACGTCCTCCCCCAGAGGGGAATTGCTGAAGACAACAGGTAATGAAGGATGCTCTGTCCCCGAGGGGCTGGGCAGACACGGGGCTGTGTCACCGTTAGACAACCAGGAGTGGAAAACCAGAGCTGCAGAGACTGGGGCAGCCCAGTCAACACCTCCCAGCCATCAGTGCTGACTTTCATAGTTCTGCATCACACCGGAGTTATGGTCAGAGGCTGCAGCAAGAAATACCTTCTTTCTTTAATGACACACCGCTTCAGGAACTGCCTTTTCCCAATATTCCCAGAGAAAACCTACCTGTGGTTGCTGCACCTTTTACAAAGCGCAAAGAACATCTTGGCCTCAGCCCAAAATTGCAATTTATTAAGCAATAAACAGGAATATAGCAGGCTACAGAGGGAGGAGAAAGTGGGTTTGATCCCTTTCAGAAAAAGGGAAAAACCTGGATTGAAACCAGAATAGTTGTTACTTTCTTGTATGTTCAGACTGTTCTTATCTTTACCAGGCCACATCCCACAGCTCTACAGTCCAGTGGTGAGTCATGCTGGCTCGTGCCAGGCTTCAGGAATAACTTGTCACAGGTTTCTGTCACATCAGAGGAAGTTTTGGGCATTCTGGAATATGGGAAATAGTGGTGAGAAAACTCTCTTCCATGTGGCAAATTTTTCCTTCCATGCTGGAGCAAAACCTGGCACAGAGCATTTTAGGACAGTGTGTTTGGGTGCAGGACAATTATTTCTGCTTCTCTCTGAGGCATCTTGCCCTTAGTAAATTTTCTCTGGAAATTGAAGGATTTATTTCTTTCAAACAAAAAAATCTGAGAACAAAAATCAGCTGTCATTGCAATGTCCTGGAGCATTCTGTGGGGGCTGAAAATTTTAAAAGTAAGGTCCAAAACGTGTTTGACAGTAAATCTTGGTGAAGCATTGTGTGGTTCTATGGCCTAAGCCAGCAGCTGGTGTGATTTGGGATCAGCCTCTGGATAACTCATTTCACTTGGCTTTGTGATACTGAGTGATTGCACAGATCTGGGGCATCTCTTCATGAAGTTCTTTCATTCCTGGGCTCCATCCCACTGTAAAGGCTTCATGCAAATCAAGCTGAGCAAATGACAGAACCATGCTCAAACATTGCAGGCAGTAAAAGCATAAACACAGTAACAATTAATAATCCACCTCAGCAGCTTCCCGAGTCTGGACATCTGGGAAATCCTCAATGTTCAGCATTTAAAGTCACCAGAATCTTTTTCTAGAGGAGATAAAAAGCCTTGTGTTAACAGAAAAGAACCTGCCTTAGCTCCCTTATACCTTGTGTGATTTGTTTCCACAGGTTAAGCTGGAAAAGAGGGATCAAAAACTGGTATTATGAGAGTGTGGCAGGACCTGACTGTCAGGAAAGGAAGGATGTTCTGTTAGGAAAAGGCACTGGAACAGCCTGCCCTTCCCGGGGAGAGCCACTCTTCCCTGCATCTACTTCCCACGGATTTCAGGGAGTATTTTGGAAGGAATTAGACCTCAAGAATTTTACAAATCCTGAAGGCATCTGAGAGAAATAGTGTAAATACAGGCAACAACTCTACAAGCAGAGATCAAAACCAGAAACCCTTCAGTAGACTGGGAATTCCTTTTCAAATGCTGAGTTGCTTTTGGCCTTACAAGGATGTGCTGACAAACAGCATCTCAACAGACAGAGCAGCCTCCTCAGTCTGGGCATTGTTTCCCAGGCAGGAAACCCTGGCATCAACAGTGAAGGGCTAAATGGAAAGTCTATTAATCAGAAAAAAATCCCAGGCTGGGCCAGGCTGGAGGGGACCCCAGAGGGTCCCTGGTGCCACCTCCCTGCTCAGGCAGGGCCATCCCAGAGCACAGGGCACAGGATTGTGCCCAGAGGGCTCTGCAATATCCCCGCTGAGGGAGACTCCAGCCCCTCCCTGGGCAGCCTGTTCAGGGCTGGGCCCTGCCCAGGGCAGCAGTTCTGCCTCCTGTGCAGGGCAATTGCTGGGCTCAGGCCCTGCCCGGTGCTCTGGTGCCGCTGCCGGGCCCCGGAGCAGAGCCTGGGCCCTGCCCTGGGCCCTCCCTGCAGCCAGGGACAGCCAGGGCTGAGGGCCCCTCTCAGCTGGGGCTCCTCTCGAGGCTGAGCAGCCCCGGCTCCCTCAGCCTTTCCTTGTTAAAAAAATTCCCAGAATAGGGCACTTGGCTTGGTCTGCCAAAAAATCTGCATTTTGCAGGAGCTACTCTGAGTACACCTGGTGAAGTGGAGCATCTAAAGCTGTACCTGGCACACAGGTCCAGCCCCATGTCAGGCAGCTCAGTTTTAAACCACAGGGTCTGGCTTTCTCAGGGGTGTGCAGGCAGGATCTGCTGCTGTTTGCAGATCATACCTTGCTCCTCAGTGCTCGTTGACTTCCAGGGTCTGAGGTCCAGCTTTGGGATCTGACTGCAGCTCACAAAGTCACGGGGGTATCTGTTAGCCCGAAAGATATTCCTTGATACTTTAGTGATGCCGGTGTTGTCACATATTATTCTTGACAAGGAGATTCTGGCCAGTGAACAGCGCTGGCGAGGAGTGAAAACCCCAGGGTTCTGCCACCAGAACCTGCAGGAGAAAGAAAAAGACACAACAGATTTTTGCCTTCTGCCTTCTTCACATTCATGACTCCCACAATATTATTTCCCATTAACACTAACTTCTTCTGCCAATAACAAATTTGAATTTCTGTTATTTAAATTGAGAGCCCTGACTCACCAGTTGGATAATTGCCTTGCTTTTCTTTTGGCCATGGACATGTAACAAAGCTGCAATTGAATGAATTGCCCTCAGATGAGGCACAGGCACCCTCTTTCAAATGGGAAAGGCTGCATAGACTGTGCACAGGCTGGGGTTACAGCCACATGATTGCCATGTTGGAACAAGACCTATAATTACTCAATTTTTTAGAAAAGGGTTCATTTCCTGCCATAAAGACAGGATTTCTAGACATGCAGCAGACTGTTTGCCTCTAAGCCCCCCATCCTGGTGTCTCTCTCAGCACAATCGTTTCCCAGAAACATGGGTTGTAATCCCATTTTCAGGCAATATTGCTGGCAGGTACAGGGATCTTGCTTCATAAATTCAGCTTTAGATGGGGAACGTAATTCACTGCTGCACCTGAAGCCCCTGAGCAACCTCAAGGAGAAGAAGGAGGAATTCAGGTGTGTTGAAACCTCAGCATTGCTGAAGTGATTTTGGCTGACAAGAAAACCCCAACCCACCACATCCACCACAAGCAAAGACCAAGCCCTGCCACGTGTCAGAGCAGAGGGTTCCAGTTCAGAACTGGGCTGGGAAGAAGAAATAGTGAGACATCACTTCACTGGGAAGGGATCTTAGCGCAGGATCTCAACCATCAGATGGGGAATAAGCACATCACTACAAAGAGAAAGAAACTTTTGAAGGAGTACTGAAAAAAAGGCAACAAACCACTGGAGTGGTTTTCAGATCTGTGTGAAGAAATCTGCATAAACTCCAGCCTCCCTGTACTTTGAGGTTGGTGTACCCAGCTCCCCTCTTACCTGTCCCCATCACGAATGTTCCTGAACTGGGTACCAATGAGACAAGCCATGAGGGGCCCAACTCGGCCTCCATTCACAAAGGGCTCTGCAAGGGCCCCAATCCAGATGTCAATGTTCTTTGGTGTCCCATAGAGCTGCAGGAACTTCTTTGCCAGCTTCTGATTCCGCAACACTCGACCAAGTGACTTCACTCCAGTGGGCTGTGAGAGCCCACAGAATCGTCTCCAGGAATTGTAACCTGCAAGTAGTTGGATGTCAGAGCAGATAGAGCACTAATGTGCCACCCCCTCCTGGAAAGATTTTTCCCTCTCTTTTGCAAAGAGACCTACAGGGTCCCAAAATGTTTAAAACATTTTTCTGTATTTCTGTTAACGCTACTGACTTCCCGCTCCTCAGAGCCAGTTCCTCCTGCCTGGCCTTTCTCCTGTTTAGGGAGAGCCGTGTCTTTGCAGGTGGGAGTTGTTCCACCACCTTCCAGCAGTTCTGCTCCACTCAGCAGGGATGCAACTGACGTTGCCTTCACTGAAAATGAACCTGGACAAGATGTTGATGACCCCTCTCTCCATAACAGGAGGATGACCAAGTACTTCCCCACAGCTGGTCCCTGTCCAGCCGTGGGGACAAGCCACCCACTCCACACAGCCCAAGTTACTTTAGCCACCAGACTTTGCCAGCTGGACTAATTTTTCTGGACTGCAAACAGCCAAAAATCCACTGGGCCACAAATGGTGCATAATTCTGCATCTTGGTGGAGGAGATGAGATGCTGCAGCAAACCCCTCTGCTGTGAGCAGGATGTCATGGAATCATGGAATGATTTGAGTTGGAAGGGATAATAAAGCTCATCTCATTCCAACCCCCTTCCATGGGCAGGGACACCTCTCACTGTCCCAGGCTGCTCCAAGCCCCAGTGTCCAGCCTGGCCTTGGCCACTGCCAGGGATCCAGGGGCAGCCCCAGCTGCTCTGGGCACCCTGTGCCAGGGCCTGCCCACCCTCACAGGAAAGAATTTTTTCCTGATATCCAATCCAAACCTACTGTCTTCTGTCTAAAGACCAGGGAGAATTAGGAGAAAAAGACACACCATATGGTGCCTGGATGACACCACTGTCAAACAATTCCAGGACACAGAGAATTTTCTTAATCAGAAAATTAATTAGGGAGGGTTTTTGACCTTGCTATGCCATCACCACCTTAATGGATGTCTAATATAAAGGAGTACAGCAGCACTCATTGGTGGGTTGAGACCTAAAGCTAAACCCAAATTCACTAGAAATACATGTCACTCCCACCATGTTAGGTCTGGAAACTCAGGATTTGTGGTTCCCATCAGGTTTTGCATGATGGTGTTCCTCAACAAAGCATGGAAAAAATCACAACCTTCTGTTGTGACCAAGGCAGAGAAATTCTGTGAGCTGATGATGCACCTGGATGTACCGCAAAGCCTTTAACTGGGCTTAAAACCCGTGGATCCAGCTCAGTTTTCATCCCAGTTTCAAACAGGAGCCCTGTTGCATCCCTCACGATGTTGCTGACACAGCAGCTCCGGGCACTTACATCAGCCTAATGACACTGTTGGGCAAGGACCCACCCAGGAGCCAGCTCTGAAGTCCCATCAACAATCTATTTCTCAAGACCATCTTGCAATGCCATTACACTGGTTTTGCAGAGCCCTGAGAGTGGTTCTGACATGCTTGGTTGTTTGTTGTTTTTTTTTTTTTTTTCTGGGACACAGATTTAATAGAGACATTATAATGAGATTTTCTTTACATATTGGAATCTGCTCTTCCAGTCATGTGTGGACTACAGATGGTTGCAGAGAAGTCACAGGGGACTTACAGCCCTAATTCCACTCCTGCAAACTTGTTGCTGAGCTATTTTACCAATAAAATAGAAATGAGTCAGTCACTGAACACCAGACTCTGGTCTGTGCAATGCCCCGTGTTCTCCTGCCTCCACGTGTCTCCTGCAGCTTCAGCCAGGCTGTGCCTTCAGTGCTCAGCCTCCACCCACTTACCTGTGGTTGTTCAGAAACAAGGAAAAGGTTTGGGAAAGAGCATCATAGAATCACCGAATGTCCTGCACTGGAAGAGACTCACAAGGATCACTGAATCCAACTCCTGAGTAATTTCAGCCAAGCATGGGCTGGAGAAGTTTCTCAATGTTTAATCACAAAAACGCCTGATTTCCACTTGTTTTCCTTTGTAAGCTCTGCTCCTACAGCTGACTTACCTGGAAGGCCGTGATCTCGGCTGCGCTGCATGTTGAGGGCAGCTAAATCAAACCCAATCCTTTCAACCTGCTCAAACAGCCGATCCCGGAGCTCGCTCACCACCATCTGCTGCTGTGTCATCAGCTTGGCCTGGTTGGCCATGAGGCTCCGGAGATATGGATCAATCCCTCCTGCAGAGAAATCCCATCCACAGGGAAACTGGGATCAATTCCACCTGAAGCAGGGACGTGTGAGCAGTGCAGGGAGGCTGGTGTGTGTGTAAGAGGCCCCAGAGAGGTGAGCACAGCTTATATTTAATGATAAGCTTCTACTACCTGAGAATCAATTTTCCTGCGCTTAAAGAATTAAGAAGAAAATACTTTGAATAATGTTCTTGGAGACCACAGCAATTAAGCAATCAGACCATTTTGTAACATGATGGGCTGCCCTTGACTACAGGGAACAGTTCTGTTGGGAAAGCTCTGGCTGGTAGTAAAGGCCATTTAATACATTTAATGCAAAATGCTTTTAAATTTGGCTGAAGCAGGAGCTCATCCAGAGAGGGCAAAAAAGGATGAATGAAATAAATCCATACTGCAGAGCTGCAAGAAAGGATTTACCTTCCTGAATGATCCTCCAGACAGCAAAGAAGGAGGTTCTGAGTTGAATTTCAGGAGTTATGGGTCTGTAATTTTCATCTAAGCGACCAACAGTTGGGGGGACTGCAGCATGAGCAAAGCGAAAAGCCAAGGTGAAGACGTTGGATATCCGAGGATCCACAGACTCCTTGTAGCCCCGGTAGCGAGGAATGAACCTCCGGAACCTGCATCCCAACAGGAGAGGCAGGTAGTCCCTGTAGGTTATGATCTAGGGGGGAACAAGGAAAGGATGCACTGTTAATGTCTTCATCAGTTTCTGTGCCATCAGTTTCTGTGGAAGCAAAGTTGTTGTTCACGTTCTCTCTGCCACCACGCTCTGGCAGGTGAGAGCGACATAATAATGGGTTGGACTCAATGATCTTAGAGGTCTTCTCCAACCTAATTGGTTCTGTGATTCTGTGAAGATAAAAGGCTGCCAAATCCTCCCAAATGTTGCCTCCTTGTCACCATTCCCAGCAGGCAGGCAGAACTGCACCTTGTGTGCCTCAGATGGCACAGATAACATTGGCAGATAACAGGGGTAACACCACCCAGGGGCAGCTCCTGAGTCCTCCCACAGCAGAAATTTCCAGTCCTGCTCTCATGTCTCTCTGGGATATTGAGAAGGCAGCACAATATAATTGAAAAAAAAAATCAAATTCTGTGTCAGTAGGAGAAAATGGATTGTCTGAAAACTGCATGAAGATGAAACCATTGATGTAAACACAATGATGGAGATGATACTTTTAAGGACAATCCTTCGAGTGTTTGCCTTGCCCAGCATGGTTTTTCAGCAATACAATAATATTTAAATTGACAGCATAAAAACATAAACATTTTGATATTCCTGCTTTTTATTTTTTGTTAAACCAGCTCAGAAGACAGGTTTCAAAGGAGGTGCAGTGCTTTTGGAAACCCCATGTCCCTTTCTCTCATAGGATCCAGCCTTTCCTGCCAGCTGTAAAACCTCATCTGGCTTTGAGGCCATTCCTGCTCCAAACTGGAGGCTGGACAAGAGACCTCGGGAGGCGCTTCCCAAGCACAGAGGTGTTTGTGTGACCCCAGGATCCCATTCAGGGTCAAGTCTGGGGTGCAGCCCAGTCCCAAGGAGACACCATGACTGGCTGCACCCACCAGCACATGGGGCTTCTTCACAGAATCCCAGAATGGTTTGGGTTGGAAGGGACCTTCAAGATCTCATTCCAACCCCCTGCCATAGGCAGGGAATCATTGAGAGGAGGAGATTCACAACCCAGAGGAGTTTTAATCCAGATTTCCAGTACCATCTTTATCAGGTACAAAACACTGGTTAAAAAACTTCCCCTCTGATTTTTTTGCCTGTTCCTCAAACAAAAATGTGCCATTAAAAATTTCATCAAGCACTTTGTAAATTTAACAGTAGAGGGACATCAAAGTTTCAGGAGGACCCCTCTGTGTTTGTCATTTCAGGTATCTCTGTGGTTTTTCTTTGGTCGAAAGGGGCTGGTAGAAAGAATTTGGTCCTTTCACCCCAAAATCCTGCACCCTTTCACCACCCCACACTAGCACAGCCTAACCCGTGAACCTTGTGAGACTGCAGGCAGAGCCAGGGCAGGTGGGATGGTGGCTGGTACCTGGATCATGGCTCCCAGGATCTTTCGTGCCTCCTGGTAGAGCCTCTCATCATTCCAGTGGGGATTGAGGCTCTTCAGCTTTCCAGCCAGGCGGTTGTGCTCCCGCACGAAGAGCGTGTGCATGCAGGCCAGCTCCAGCATCTCACTCGCACGGGTGTCACCTGGGAGGGGCACATACGGCACTGGAGTGGGAATGTCATACTGGGAAGCGAGCACAGGGGAATTTTTAGATGTCTCAATATTTGTGTTGTGAAGGAAATGGGTAAGAAACACAGAGGAGGAGAAGGAAACCAAGAATTGGGCAGCACCGGGTTGGACAGGTCACAGCTGTGCTGAGAATCGCAGAGAGGTGGGGAAGGTTTCAGTGAAGGCCTGGGAGCATCAACTTAAAAAGTTAAATACAAGGAGGTGTTCTCCAGGATTCCATATCAGAGACATTTGGTCTCAGAGCTTGAAATGCAAACGGGAAGAGGGAAGTCAAGATGGCCCAAGGAGCTCTGAAAGTCAGAAGGCCTCCTTCAAACCAGCTGAAACTGTGGCCAAAGCAAGGTGACAGTCACAGTCTCTCTGGGGAGTAAAAGGAAAAGCAAAATGAGTCAACTTGCAGGAATAAATTACAAACAGCATCACAATGAAATATCAAATCCTTCTTCAAACATCTGGGGCAGGAAACCCAAGAGCAAGCAGGTGATGAGAGTATAGACAAGCACTCAGAGAAAAGTAAACATGTTGTATTCAGCCCCTTTGTCCCACAGTAAATAGAGGCATTTGCTCCTGCACTTGGCACGGAGCCCTTTTCATCCACTCTCAAAGGCTGCCTGTGAGGGACTGCGGAAGGAGGAACAAAAGCAGCACTGTGAGGTTTCCATGAGCAGAATGCATCCAGCCAGAGCTTCCAGCAGAGCTCTGGGAGGAAACGCTGAGCCCTGTGAGGCAACTGCACGTGTAAAACTCCCCCAGTTCTCAGGGACCGGAAAAGTCACAAATAAGGCACTGGATTTTCAAAGACGCTGCCAAAACAGCCTGAACTGATGACTGTAAAAGAATTGATGGGTCTGTTCCAGCTATGGAACAGGAACTGCTCCTCACTGAGAGCCCATGGGGCCAGAAGCCCCTCCTGGGAAGCACCTGATACTCCTGGCTGCTCTGCTTCTCACTGGGCACATGCCTTTGGCCACAGGTCCTGCATGGTCCTCACCAAGGAGAGACCTTCACGGGACTGGGGGAGCAGGTGAACACACGGAATGACCCATGGGCAGGTGGAAGGCTGTGGGAGCCTGGAGGGAGCATGAAACACCATGAGCTTCAGAGGAGGGAGCTGATGGGTTGCAAGGAGCATGGGGATGTTCAGAGGAACTCCAGCCAGATGTGAAGGGGGCCAAGGGAGTAGAAAGCAGCTCCACAGCTGATGAGATCTGTTGTGCCCTCAAGCTTTCTCCAGCAGTGCCACAAGCAGCCTGGCGTGTTCAGAGCCAGCAGGAGCCAGCCGGGAAGTCCTGCTCTCCAAAAGAAATAGGCCAGGAAGTGAGACACTAATTCATGAGTTGTATCAGAAACATCCCTCTCTGGGGTCCCACAGGCTTGTGGCAACATCCTGGTCCGCAGTAGCAGGACAAGGAGAAGGGAATAGTACTAAGGATCCGTGAGGTCAGCTCTGTCTCTGTGACAGAACGTGGCAAAGGACAGCAGTGGGGAAGAGGGAGGTGGCTGTGCAGGGATTTGGCTGGAGGGAAGGCTTGGCTTTGGGAGCCTGTCTGGCTTTGGGAGCCTGTGCCCAGGACCAGAGGAATTATTTTGGGTTGAAGAAGGGGTCAAGGGGATACCAAAAGCATGACAAAGGGTAAAGGTAGCAGGAGGGTGTCCTGATGGCTGGAGTGCTCCCAGTGCTCCCTCAGCCTTCACAGTGGTGGGAACACACCCTAAAAGGCCACCTTGGTCTGGTATTGGCCTCATGTTCATTCCAGCTGGGATCCAAGCTCCTCTCACAGTGCAGCAGGGACATACAAATGTTTCCTGCTGTGCCCCAGCACAGTAGTTACACAGCTGTTCCCTTCCTGCTGGGATAGAGGCACCCATGGAATGACAAGTACGGACCAGCCATGGCCTCCAGGCCAGGCTGCCATTGCTGTGCCTGCTCAGCTCCATCATGGCACTGGTCCCTAGGTCACTTCGGGCCCTGCACCAGAGCTGCTGAGCGTGGATGGGACACCTTCACTCCAGGTTTATCCTGACAAAGAAGACTTGGAGATGGTGAATACCTTCCTCCTACCTAGCACAGCCTCAGTCTTTCATGTTTTGCTCCATTCTATTTTCTACTTAAATAAGAAAAGCAAACAACTAAAGAAGTGAACTGGAGCTGGTGGAATTGTCTGCTCCAGATTCCAGGTTTGGGGTGCCAGCACCCAACTCACCTGCAAAAAAACAAGGGATTCGAGCTGCCCCGCTGGCCTTGAGGCAGGGCTCCTTCCTCATGGGGCCGAAAGGCATGTACGCCCTGCCCCTGTCTGTGAAGTTCTGGTTCACAGCCAGGAGGCCCCGCTGGCTGCTCTGGTCCCGCAGCCGCTTGGCCACGGCCACCTCGCTGCCGTACACGACGCTGCCGTCCAGGAAGGAGGTCAGCGCGTTGATCTGCTCCCGGATCGCCCTGCCCCGCGTGCAGGTGGGAGCTGAGCGGAAGAAAGGGAGGCAATCCCTCCTGTTGGTGATTCGGGGGTCGTTGGGTGGGATCTGCAGATAGAGAAAAGGAAAATTCATCAGCGGCTCAGGAGATGGAGCCAGGCAGGAGCCCCCTCACAGGGCATAAATCTTGAGAAGAAGGGTCAGATTGACAGCAGAGATGCTGCTTTAGGAGCCCAAGTCCCAAACAGCCTGGAGACACCTAGGTTTCCCTAAAGTCCTATGGATTCCTAAAGTTTTTCCCCTGAAAATAAATACATTGGATTGAATCTTTAAGGCTCAGTTTTCTTATCTCCATGTCTACACCACAGACAGTTGTCATCCAAAACTTGTGACCCTGCCTGCATTCTCAAATGCATATCAGGCAAATACTCAGTGATGCTCCATCCCATCATACTTTTCCTTGAGAGGAATTAGGGGAACACATGGGAACCAGAGCTGCAGCAGAACTTCAAAGGCAGGAGAGCAGGGCTGCAGGAGGGACATGGACATGATCTGGAGCAAAGGAGGCTCAGGGGGGACCTTGTGGCTCTGCACAAGTCCCTGACAGGAGGGGGCAGCCGGGGGGGTCGGGCTCTGCTGCCAGGGAACAGGGCCAGGAGGAGAGGGAACGGCCTCAGGCTGGGCCAGGGCAGGCTCAGGGTGGGCAGCAGCAGGAATTTCCCCATGGAAAGGGTGCTCAGGCCTTGGCAGGGGCTGCCCAGGGAGGTTTGGAGTCCCCGTGCCTGGAGGTGCCCAAGGAAGGCCTGGAGGTGGCACTGAGTGCTCTGAGCTGGGGACAAGGTGGGGATTGGGCACAGGGTGGACTCGACGGTCCTGGAGGACTTTTCCAACCTAAATGATTCTGTGATCTACTGGAGCAGGGACCACGATGTGACTCCTGCTAACACCGCAGGCACTGCTGGGAGATCTCAGCACTCCCTTGTCCCGTGCACAGAGCACTTAAGTCCCATGGATTTTCTGGGTTGTTGACACTCCCCAGTGTCTGTCTGTGACATTTCCTGTTCTCCAGGCATCACCCGTGCTGCCTTTGCACTACAGCTCCAAACAAAAACCTTTGCTGAGGGAGATGGGTAAATGCCTGGAAACCTGGAAAAGGCTGTGTCTGTGCCTAAACCCAGGGACAGCCTTGGAACACAGCACTGCCACCACACAGAGTGCTCTGACCTCCTTGGCCTGTTCTGGGAGGATGCTCCTCCATGGCCAAGGGCCGGGAGAGCCACCAGCGTCTCCTGGTTGGAAGGCAGATGCCCTGTCCCTTCCTCCTCTGGAAGAAGGAGGCTGCCCGTACCTGGATGGGAAAGCAGGGAGGCTCCTTGGCACAGCTGGTGTCACAGTCTGTCCCACCACTGAAGGGGAATCTGGCTGGGGTTTCCGGGCTGAAATCCAGATCGTGGTCAATAAACTGGCCCCACTGCATGAACATGAGGGATCTCTGCTGGTCCATCCGGAGCTGCTCCGGGGGGAAGCGGACGATCTCGTTGGACACTTGTCGGACCTGCAGGGATGGAGGCAGAACACCTTGCTGGGAAATGACCTGTATGAACAGGTGCACCCAGTTGCGGGGTCATCAGCAAAAATTCCCAAGGCACTTCTGGTGCTTTGCAGACAAAAAACCCCAAATCTATCTGCACAGGAAGGTGTCACCATCACCGAGTGCCCTTCGCTGAGCACTGCCCTGCTCTGGCTCTAGGCAGGGATCTGAGCCCCCAGGCCAAGACTGTCCCTTGATGGACTTAGGGAAACAGCTAAGCAAGCCTGGGAAACAGATACAAAACAGATTTTAAAATACTTTTTTTGAATAGAAGTGTGGAAAAAAGAGTCCCTGGGAATTTCTGGAAGTTATCTCAAAGTTCTCCTCCCTTCTCATCCCTTCCCCAGCCATCACAGTTCCCCCATGTTCATGTATTACTACAGAAAAAGTGGACACTGTGCTGTGGAGGAGGGCTAGGAAGTACAACAAATCCATGAACACAACCCCAGCTCCTCATCAGAGCTGTTGTTGCACCAAGCTCAAGCGACCAGAAGCCACATCAAGTGTCCATGCTCACATCCAGGTGCCACAAGAGCCACAACCCCTGCAGTTCACCCACCCAGGGACCCCCACACAGCATTTCTGGCCGTGTATTTTTTGTTCTGGGGATTCCCTGGCTCACTTTATCCTCTCCATAATTGCTTTTCAGGAAACAAAAACTGCCAAAAACCAAATCAAAAAAGGTGAGTAAAATAATTTGGCTTAAACGCACTCAATTTAAAAGAACATATTGTGTAATTCTGCATTCCTCCTGTGATTCTGCAGCAATCAGATTAATTTTTCTTTGCTTTTCCTGAAGGCATGGGACTTAGGAAGCTTTCCTAATAGATCTCCCTGGATATTCTCAGACCATCACCCTGAAGCTGGTGAATTTAAGCTCCTCCAACCTGATCAACAACTTCAGCTGTTGGAGGAGCCCTTCGGTGCCTGTGGCCTGTCCAAGAACTGACAACCCCTAGGCCCTGACACTGCATTCTGAGACTGTTACAAACTTTACCAGTGGAAGGGGGAATCCAGAGAAACGCCTTCCTTCCGTCCACCCACGGGGCACGGACACGCCATCTTCATATTCTGCCGGCAGCCACCTGGCCAGGGCTCTGTTGGAGGCTCCTAGGGATGGGTTCCTCCTGTCAGGGGCAATGGGAAAACAGCAAACAGAGCCAAGAGCTTGTGGATGTGGAGAGACATGGACCTTGGAATGGGAGCACACCATGGTTTGGGAACTGCTGCAGCTCTATGGGTTTGGTGCTATCAGTAAACCTCAGCATTAATAACAACAATAATCAGAATTGTTTAGGTTGGAAAAGACCTTTCATAATCCACCCCAAGCCTCAGCTTCTCCCAGGCAAGAACTCCAGCCTGATCCAGCCTGAAGAAGGGTCCTCAACCTCAAACTGTGGCTGGAAAACAAAGCTGGAAGCTGAACACCAAAGAAAGGGGAAGAGCCTTGGACTGGAATTACCTACAGTGTCGAACAGAAATTGGGGGATTTGGACTGTGAGGTTACCGTGCTGTTGGTTCTTTTGAAGGTCGTTACTGAAGATGTCCCTGCCCATGGCAGGGGGTTGGACTGGATGACCTTTAAACCTTTCCAAAATTGCTTCCAACACAAACCAGTTTGTGACTCTATGACTGTAGTTTGATTAGACCATTAAAACCTTATCAGAGTACTAATACTCTACGTTGGAGTGCATGTCCAAAGGGTGTTCTGTGGTGGCCTCTCACCCACAGGGGTGCAGCACTGCCCAGGGCAGTGGAGAGACAGAGCACAGCTGAGCCCCCCTTCCCCAGGGCCTCAAGTCTGGATCAGGTATAATGGACCTGTCCTTATTGCAGAACCCACATCCCCCTGAAGTGGAAGGAGGCAGGAAGGTCTCTCCTTAGTTCTTACACAGCCCCCTGAAGGATAAAGCACCTCGGGGCAGGGAGAGCTGGCTGAGCTCCTTCCTCTGCCTGAGCTGCTCCCAGGAGCTTTCCAGCTCTGTTCGTACAGGGGATGTTTCTGAGCTGTCCCTTTCAAACACTCCATGCTCAGCAGCTTCCCATGTCTCCCACATTCTCCATTCCAGCTGTGGGAGGTGCAGGAGGTGCTCTCCCAGCCCATGTGCCCAGATTCCTCCCACACACAGTGTGGGGCAAGGGGATGGCTACATCATGCCCAGTATGGATTTAGGTCAGAAACCCTTGGAGACCTTGCCAAGGGACAGGGCCAGACAAAGTCTGTCCCCAGAAGAGAGCTCCTCCTGCTTTGGCAAAGAGCTGGTTCAGGTACATCACCAGGAACCTTCCAAACAGGACTGGAATTAACAGCTCCACACATTACTAGGAAATACTGAGGGGTGTGAAATCCTATACCAAGGTGCCTGCGTGGGTCATCCCTGGGGAAGTGGGTCCAGTTCCACTTACAGAGGATGCATCCATCCATAGAGTCATTTACATCAACCTTATCACCAGCCCGGAGCACTGAGTGCCATGTGCACTCCTTCCTTGGACACCTCCAGGGACGGGGACTCCACCAGCCCCCTGGGCAGTTCCAATGTCCAACCACCCCTTCCAGGAAGAAATTCCTCCTGATGTCCAACCTGAACTTCCCCTGGTACAACTTGAGGCCATTTCCTCTCATCCTGTTCCATCCATCCATCCATCCATCCATCCATCCATCCATCCTCTTGCTGACATAGCCCCTCACCTGTTGTTGCACTCGCCAGTGATGGTTCTGTAGCCAGAAGCAGCACAACTTATTTTCTTATCCTGCTGGTCACATCCAGTGGCCTTGAAAATCATCTCCATCTGAGCAGGAGTCAACAAGTCTGGCGGGGAACAAGGGAGAAAAAACACCCAGGATCACACTGGCCCTGCTGAGTTTGCTCGGGAGAAGGTTTTCCTTCCTGTCCCCTGTACTGAACCTCATCATCTGCACAACCACAGTGTGCTGTCATTTAAATTGTCCTGCTCGAAGATGTGCCAAGGATGCTCTTTGAGCAGCAAATGCTTTTTCTGGTTTGGAAAGCATCAAACCCAGCAAAGCTGTGGTCAAATCTTATTTATAATCACACATTAGGCTCATGCAGCAGCAGAACGGTTTTCTAGTATTGGCACTTCCTCTCCTCTCCCTTTTTATCTCCCCCATAAAATGCAAACAGCCACAGCCATCCTAGGGGGTGTCACAAGTTTTTCCCCCTGGAAGCAGCTCCCAGTGTGTGTCACCCCTGCTCGGAGCTGCCTGGAAAAGAACCATCCTGTGGCTGGGCTCCCCAGGGGCACTGTGTTCTGCTGTGCACTCCCCTTGCAGGGGAGCTAAGTGGCAGAGCTCAACAAGAAAAGTCTTACAGAGTCCCAGAATCATGGAATGGTTTGGGTTGGAGAGACCTTAAAGACCATCTTGTTCCAACCCCTGCCATGGGCAGGGACAGCTTCCACTATCCCAGGTTTCTCCAACCCAGCCTTGGACACTTCCAGGGCTGGGGCAGCCACAGCTGCTCTGGGCACCCTGTGCCAGGGCCTCAGCACCCTCACAGCCAGGAATTTCTTCCAAACATATAATCCAAAGCTCTCCTCTTTTAGTTTAAAACCATTCCCTCTTTTCCTGTCACTATCTATCCATGTAAAAACCCTCTCCCTCTTTTTTATAAGCACTTTTAGTCACTGGAAGGGGGTCTAAGGTCTCCCCAGAGCTTTCTCTTCTCCAGGCTGACCCCCAGCTCTCCCAGTCTGTCTCTCCATAGGGAAGATGCTCCCTCTTGGCTCTTGCTGCTCTCACTGCACGTCCCATCCCTCAGAGGTTTCCTGGTCACTGCTGCCACCAACAGTCCGGGTCACAGCACAGTTTGAAAAGCCCCTGGGCAGGCGAGTGAGAGGTGGCAGCCAGGTGGCCCTCGCAGAGCTCTGGAGTGTTACTGGAGCATCAGTCCTGGATGGAGAGGCTGGAGCTGAGCACAGCCAGTTCTGCCATCACCTTCCAGGTCATCCTGTGCTGGAGCAAAGCCAGAGCACCCCATGATGGGTCTTGTCCTGCCAGTGTTTTACTGTAATGTTGGGAAAGTGTTTGAGGCCAGGCTGGAGAGGGCTTGGAGCAACCTGGGATAGTGGAAGGTGTGGGAGGTGTCCCTGCCCATAGCAGGGATGGGACTGGATGGCCTTTAAGGTCCCTTCCCACCCAAACCATTCCATGATCCCTGTGAGTTCATATTTATACAGCAGGAGTCCTTCCTGTGTGTCCCTGAGCTGTTCCTCTCACTGGCCCTGATTTGCCACCTTCTCTCAGCAGCCTGGCCTGGCCTGACTCCATCTCAGAGAGGATGTTGCTCCTCCAGACAGACACCGAAATGTCCTTTCACACCTCCCCATTCTCTGTTTGGACGGTGTCGTGTCGGTGACGTGACTTTGGTGCTGTCTGAGGTCTGGCTGAAGAGCTGCCTTCCTTGGGGTCAGGCTACTGGGGGTCAGCTCTGGGTTAGCTCATTCCCTGCTTAAGCACAGGAACATCTGCCAAAGCCTTCCACACCTTGACCCGTTGGAACCTGAACCTCAATACAGCAGAAAGAGCCAGGGAAGTGCACAAAACACTTTCACTAACTGAAAAATCCCCAAGTAGTATTTAAGATGGAAAAAGAGCACAGAAGAATAATTCAGCTTTGCCTCCCAGCAGTCACATGGGAGAGATTTGTCACAGCCCATCCCAACACCCTTTCCTTCCCTCCTCCCAAGCCCCAGTGACCAAACCCTGTGTCTTCCTCCTCTGCCTTCCTCCCAGCACGGGGGATCCCTACCTGTGACGTTGAAGTCCCCCCTCACAGCCCATCGCAGCCTCTCTTTGAGCAGACTCAGGGTGGTCTGCAGATAATCCGCTGCCCGGACGGCCGCTCGTGTCCCCTCCACTGGCTGCTTGAAATACCTCAGGAGCTCTGCTGGGGTCAAGGCATTGTTCTGCAGGTTCTTCTTTATGCTACAGGGGACAAGAAACCAAAATCTGAAATGGGGCAGGGCCAGGAATGCTGCAGTTGCACACCTGAGCATCAAGCACGGCCCATCCCAAGTCTGAACTGCTGGAGAATCACTGGGAGAGGCCAGGGCTGCTCCCAGCACCCTCCACAGAGCAGCAGGGGGACTCGAGGAAAGGAGTCTGTGAAACTGCCCAGCTCCACCTGCCAGAAGGCAAATCTTAGGGCTTCACATCCATGAGGCACCAAATCTCACTCAGCTGTTAACCAGATATCATCAATATCTGTCACTGTCCAGAGGCCTCAGATGTCTCCAGGCCACCCTGGCCTAAAGCTGCTGGAGCCTCCTCTCAGCTGGAGGGGTCCCCAAGCCAGGGAGAGGATTCAGAGTGTGGCTGCTGGCAGAGGACAGGTATGGGCTGGTAGGAACCTGGACACTCCCAAAGCATGGCTGGGAGTCCCACAAAATATCCTCACTGCAGCATCCAGCTGTCTGCTGCATCCAAGGGAGGGAACCACTGGAAATAAGCAGAAGCCTGTGCTGGTCTCAACTCAGAGCTCCTGCTCAGACCACCCTGAGGGGTGGAACAGAGCCCAGCAATAGCATCAGGTGCTGCTGGGAGGGTGGGCAGGCCCTGGCACAGGGTGCCCAGAGCAGCTGGGGCTGCCCCTGGATCCCTGGCAGTGGCCAAGGCCAGGTTGGACATTGGGGCTGGGAGCAGCCTGGGACAGTGAGAGGTGTCCCTGCCCATGGCAGGGGGTGGAGCAGGATGAGCTTTAAAGTCCCTTCCAACCCAAACCATTCCACGGTTCTGTGATTCTGTGAAAACCGAGCTGGGAGGGGCAGCCCAGAGGAGGTCGCAGATCTTGGTGACCCAAGAGACTGGTGTAAAATCAGGGTGAGCAGACAAAATCCTGCAGGTCAGCGCGCTGTGCTCCCGGAGCTCCCCACCGGGCTGTCCCCGTGCTGCGGGGAGGAGAGGCGGGGGAAGCTGCGGTGCAGGAGGGGACGGGGACACGGACGGGGACACGGACGGGGACACGGACGGGGACAGGGACGGGGACACAGACGGGGACACGGACGGGAACACGGAGGTGCCACAGCCAGCCCGGCTCTCACCGGTCCCGCGTGCTCCTGTAAGCAGCATCCACCCGCTGCCGGGCCTCGGCCACGCTGCTCAGCAGGGACGCGTCCGGCAGCTCCAGCGGCACATCTGAGCAGCGAAAGGGAAGAGCAGAGGTGAGGGTGCTGGCAGGGAGCCTCCTGCGCCTCCAGCACCCGGGGGTTGGGCACGACAGCGCTGAAGGCAAGTGCTGCTCACTCTCTGGCGATCTGTGTATAAATATATTCCTCAGGGGAGTCTGAGAGCCCCTCCATCAGTGGAGGCTTCAAACAGCCCCCGGGAGAGGTGCAGGGACCATCCCTCCTGCCCTTTCACAGCAGAGCACTTGCCCAGAGCAGCTGTGGCTGCCCCTGGATCCCTGGCAGTGGCCAAAGCCAGGCTGGACATTGGGGCTTGGAGCAGCCTGGGACAGTGGAAGGTGTCCCTGCCATGGCAGGGGTGGAATGGGATGAACTTTAAGGTCCCTTCCAACCCAAACCATTCTGGGATTCTCTGACTCTATAAACAGCCCTATTTCCCCATGGCTTTCCCCAGTGCCTCCTGCAACCTCCTGCCATTTTAACTGCTCCCCTTCCTGCCCTCGGGGGAGCTCCCAGAATGAATTTCATCTCCATCATATGCTGGCTGTAGGTCACAGAAAGGGAAGGGACAGGACCTGAGGGCTTCTCTGAGTGACAGCACTTTCCTACAGCTTCTGGGGAAGAAGAAAACTTCAGAAAATAGCACAAAAGAGATAAATATCTCCCAAATCCCCCCAGTTTCTTTTAAATATCTTCCCAGATCAGCCAAGAGTTCAGCTCTTGGACAATCCGGATGAGAAAAACTATTGCCTGGATCACAATTTGAGACAAATGAAAATCCAGGCATGTGCTTTTCATAAGGATTTGACATTGTCAATTAACAGGTGGAGGTCTCTATATGTTTTGGAGCAGTGATTCAGGGCTGGAAGAGGGGGAGTGACTGCCCCATCCCCACACTCCACAGGCCCTTGTAGCTCTCCCAGGTGCTGGCACAGGGAGGGAGACCCTCGTTCCATGGGGATGGACCAGTGCTGAGAACTGATCTCCTTTTGCCTGATTTTAAGGGATCAGGTGGGATGTGAACTGGTAAAAACCTGAAAGAGCCAAGATTGGTGCCACGGGCAGTACTAACTGTGCTCCTTCTGGCACCTCTTCAGGGCTGTACTGCTGGGTGACTCAGGCTCTTCCAGACTTAGCTTTGTCTTTCCCACTCAGAAAATCCCGACCTGCAAAGCCTGAGGAATGGACAATACCGTAGGAAGAGGATACAGATGCCTGGAACAGGCTGAGGATCACCAGAGACCCCAGGAAGCTTTCTGCCTTCATCCCTGCAAAGAAACACAAGTGAAGAAGACCAAGAACATGTGGATGCACCAGGAAGGTCCGTGCCCAGGTTGAGGATGGCATGTGTCAAGGGAGCTCATGGAGCATCCCCTTCCAAGGCAACGCTTCCAGGAGGGAGTGCACTGCCTGGGAGGTCCTGTCAGTGCCATGTGGAAAGGGAGCAGCCTCCCGGCCCAGGGACTCCCAGCACTGGTGGGAATGTGCTGGCTGGGGCTTCGGGGGCAGCAAAAAGGGAGCAGAATCTGCTGCCAGGGCAGCACACAGAGTGTGCAAGGGAGAGCTGGTGGGGAAGAGGGAAGAGCCAGGACAGCACAGCAGGTCCTCTACACCTCCATTTCTCTGCCTTTAAATTCCAATAATCCTTGCAAGTAGTCATGTCACATAGGATGTCACATAAAAACATATAAGGATTGTAGTCTCTTTACTCCTGATGAGCCTGGGATTGAGTATATTCAGATTAAAAGTTACACCAAAAGTTTGGAGGAAATAATACTTCAATATTTAGAATGTTGCTATGAAAATCACTGAGGGAGCTGTTTGTGTTCCCCAGTAGAGCCAGAGTGAAGCCAGCCATGAGCTGGGTATCACTCTATCCCCCTAATTATAAAACACGGCATTTATATTTCTGTTGTAATGGGAATTTATTCCGTTGTTACCTAGCTGTTCCGTTAGCTGGGCTGCAGAAGGAGCGGGAAGTATTTAATAGCTGTTTGACAGATGTTCGGGATGCTTCTCCCAAAGCTGACCCACTCGCCTCCCAAGGCTGCTCCCGAGCAATCAGCTCCCAGAACGAGCCCAGAACGAGCTGTGGGCAGACGCACCTCAAAGGCACCCGGAGCTGCCGAGCTGGCCCCGTCCGTGCGGAGGAGCCCCCGGCCACAGCAGCACCGCGCTCCAGCCGAGGGTGGAAGCAGCGGGAACCGCAGAGCTCAGCCCAGCTCCCCAGTCCCACCCCCGGCACAGAACCGAACCCTCCACGAGAGCAAAGCCCGGACCGGGCTCTCACCTGCGATCCGCCGCCTCCCCCCGCCCCGCGGCCCTTCCGCGCCCGCTTTTATCTGCCCGGCCTTATCAGCAGCGGCTGCTCCGGGAACTGCCCTGCGCTGGGCGGCCAGGCCAGCACAGCGCTCACCCCCCGCCCCAGTGCCCGCCGGGGAGGCTCCTTTGCTCGCGGCTGGATGCACGGCCTGATGCTTCACCGGAGCTTTCCCGGGATTTCTGAAGGTGGAGATGTGACCACTTTGTGGTGGTTTGAGAGTCTTGAGCCCTTCTGGGGGGTGTCTTCCAGGGACAAGGTTCCTCCCCCCATGGTGCTCTTCATCCTTTGCCGCTTTTAAAGGTCGAAACAACGCCTTCATCTCTATACCCCCGGAGACACTGCAGCGCCCAGCACTCCCCATCCCACTCCTGACGTGCTCTGCCCCGTGTCCCCTGGGGGTCCACGAGAGCTGCTCCTTCTTCCTGTGCAGGAGGAGGCATTGGGATGATGGACGAACAGGCAAACAGGCATCAGCCTCCAGCTGCTGGTCTGGAGCACGGGCAGCACAAAGTGCTGTTGCTCCTGGAGCTCAGCTGGCAAAGCATCTCCTCTCCCTGCCCCAGAGCAAAAGCATCTGATGGACAAATCTTTGCCATGCTGACAGGGCAGAGGGATACTGCTGGTTCAGTGGGGGATGTGTTTGAGCACAGAGCTGTACAGGGAGGCAAAGGAGCTGCTCCTCATCTCCTCCTCACTGCACATTGCAATTGTGTTTGCCCTCATGGATCAAAACTCCTTGGATCAGCAGCACAGACTGGGGGCAACCAAGTTCCTGCCAGGGCTCCCAGGCCTGGGTGGATGAAGGACTTTACCTGGCCTCTGCCCTGCACGGACACCCCAGGACCCACAGGTGGTGCAGTGCCTCTGGCAGTGACTTGGCAGCTGTGCCCACCCCCAGAGCTGGGATCCACCATCCCCATCCCCAAAGCTGCCTTCTTGCAAGTGGAGCTGTGCACTGACACTGGTCCTGGTCCTTTAATGTTTTAAAGAAAATCAGCAAGGCAAATTACAAATCTTGCAGTGAGGCCCAGGTGAGGCTGGTCCTGTTTGCAGACTGGTTTTGACAACCTGGAGGGAATCCACCTGGAGCCCAGGAGAAAGCTGGGTTTGGTCAGCCTGGAGGGAAGAAGGCTCTGGAAGCCTTACTGTTGACTTTGACTGTCTCATGGAAGGGCTGCAGAGCAGACAGAGCTGTTCAGAGTACCCAGGGATGGGACAAGGGGTAATGGCACGTGGTGCTGCCAAGAAAATTCCCAATAATGTAAGAAAACACCCAGGATAGTGGTGAAGTGCTGGGACAGGGCCCAGAACAGAGGTGGGGTCTGCATCCCTGGGGATAACGCTCCCTTGGATGAGACCCTGGGCAACCTCCCCTGGCCTTCAAGGTGACCCTGACCTCAGAGACTCAGGAGGTGCCTCCAGCCCACCCCTTTCTTTGTGTGAGACGGAAGCAGAGAGTCTGCCTGAGGTCCCAGCACCAGCTCCAGCGCCAGCACCAGCTCCAGCTCCAGCACCAAAACCAGCACCAGCACCAGCTCCAGCACCAGAACCAGCACCAGGTCCAGCACCAGAACCAGCACCAGCTCCAGCATCAAAACCAGCACCAGCACCAGCTCCAGCACCAGCACCAGCTCCAGCACCAAAACCAGCAGCTTGCACAACAGAGACCATGGCACGCCTTGTCCACACTCTTGTGCAAAGGGGCAGAGCTGGTGGGTTTGCAAAGCCATGCTCTGAGTCCTTCCCCTGCTGTGTCAGCACCAGATAGAGGAGAAGGATGAGGATTTTCGAAGGCTCCGGACGTTAGTGCGTGTCAGTGCTGATAACTGTGTTTCACAACTAGGAACTTAATTCAGAGAATCACAGAATGGTTTGGCTTGGGACAGACCTTACAGACCAAGTTCCACCCCCTGCCGTGGGCAGGGACGCCTTTCACTATCCCAGGCTGCTCCAAGCCCCGTCCAACCTGGCCTTGGACACTTCCAGGGCTGGGGCAGCCACTGGAACCTGCGCCAGGGAAGCCCTTTCTTCCTCCCAGGGAACAATTCCTTCCCAATATCCCATCCAGCCCTGCCCTCTGGCACTGGGAAGCCATTCCCTGGGTCCTCTCCAGCTCTCCTGGAGCCCCTTTAGGCACTGGAAGGGGCTCTGAGCTCTCCCTGGAGCCTTCTCCTCTCCAGGTGAACACCCCCAGCTCTCCCAGCCCGGCTCCAGAGCAGAGGGGCTCCAGCTCTCAGGGCAGCTCCATGGCCTCCTGCTGTTGGCCCCAGGGCTGGAGCAGCTCTGCAGGTGGGGTCTCACCTGAGCAGGGCAGAGGGGCAGATTCCCCCCTCCCCTTTTGCCCACGCTGGGGATCAGCGCAGGGCACGGGGGGTTTCTGACACCCGTGGCTACAGCACATCCATGGCAGGGGTTTGGAACCAGATGACCTTAATGTCCCTCCCAGCCCAGGCCATTCTGTGACTCTGTGTTGAGCTTCTCATCCACCAGCACCTCCAAGTCCTTCTCCTCAAGGCAGCTTTCCATCCATCCATCCATCCATCCTCTTCCCAGCCTGTGTTTGTGTTTGGGATTGCCCCAACTCCCATGCAGGACCTTTTACTTGGCCTTGTTGAGTGTCATGAGTTTTGCACAGCTCCACCTCTGCAGCCTGTCCAGGCCCTTTTCCTCCTTTTCCTGGATGCCCATCTCTGCCCTCCAGTGTGTGACCCCAGCACGCAGCTTCGTGTCACCAGGACACTGCCTAGAGTGCCCATGAGCCACTTTGTCACCGGGAAAGATGTTAAACACACCAACCCCTATACCAGCCCCTGAGAAACACCACCAAACTGCTCTCAAAAAAAAAAAAAAAAAAAGAATTGTTCTCCAACTGCCTCAGAAACCATGGAAGTGGGGGTTGTGAGATGCTTTGTCTCTTGAACATTTACTTTCCTGGGAGACTGTGACCCTGCTCCCAGATCATGGTGACTGGGAAAGGCCACAGGTCTGGCTGAGCCTTCTGGTGAGCACCAACACAAGCACCAAACCCTCGTACTCAGAGAGCACATGCTGCTCCTCTGAGAATGCAAACAGGAGTACGTTGATGCCACCAGCAGCTCCCCTGAGCAGAGAGGTGCCATCCACACCTGGGCTGTAGCACAGCGATTAGAAGCAGAGGATGCAAAGCAGAACATCTGGATTATATATTTATTTTGCCTTTTTTTTTTTTGTTCCTTGTAGCCTTTCGTGTTTAGCTATAACAGCTGGAAGCTGTTAATCTTAAATCTTTCTTGTGGAGACTTCTCTGAGCTTTGCTGCACAGCCTGCCTGGTGTTGGGGAACCAACCCAACTAGGGAGACTTTGCTGAATGATAGGCCTGGGTCTATCACAGCGAAATTTAAAGGAGGCACACACAGCACACACCTTGTGGCCCCAGGGGCTCAGCTGGGCAGCGAGGATGGAAGCACCAGTAGTGAGGGAGCCAGGCAGGCACTGGCTGCATGGGGCCTCTGGCTCTGGGCACACCCCAGAACATTCTAGAGGCTGCTTTTCTTCCTAAAGGTTTTGTTCTTCAACTAATGCCCCGAGGAACTGATAAAAGCAGTGACAGTTTCTTTCAAAAGACCTTCAACAACTCACTTAGGAAACTCCAGTTGGTAAATTCAGTTAGAACAGCAACGACTTCCTCCGTGGGAGGACGGGCTGTAGATAAAGCTCTGGGCTGCTGATGAGTTTCATCACCGAGGCTGCTCCAGAAGCCATGGAAACTCCAGCAGAGCTGCAGCACTTCATCATTTCAAAGCCTTTGGTCTGTCCTTGCCCTGACTCCCATCCACCACAGGACATGGTGCCTCACTGCGGTATCAGGATCCTTATGGAATATTCTCTCTACAAGCAGCAGCTTCCCAAACAAGTCCTTCCTGCCAGGGGAATTCTGCAGAATCCCCACAAAATCCCAGAGTGACTTCTGGCACCTTGGCTGGATTCCCAGAGGCTCCAGGTGCAGGACCAATGCTCACACACCAGGGGAGTTGGGAGTGCAGGGTCCAGCCCAGGCACTCTGGGCAGCCTCGTGCCCACAGCCCTCCCTGGTGCCCTGCAGCCCCAGGGCTGCCCCCCTCACCTCACACCCAGGGCACCCACAGCCACATCTGTCCCTCCGAGAAGGGGACACAGAAGGTGGAGAACATCCTCAAGGTGCAGGTGATTGGTATAATCTCCCCACCCCCGTGAAGAAGCATCACTGAATCTTCGGCTTTTTTAAGGAAAATGTGTTTTTGTGAAAATAGACTTTATTATAATAAAATTTGATATTAAATAAAAACATACCATACCACCACCACTCGTGGCCGCTGTGCTGGCACCACTCACGGAGCTCACGGAACTGCCCTGCTCAGAACAAGGACCCACTGGAACATGCAGAGAAAGAAACATGGGAGGGACAGAAACCATGGCATACAGAACCCTCCGTGCTTGGGCAGGGCTGTGTCTCAGCTGCAGGAACACATCACCTCCTATGAAAACAGAGCAAACTCCCCAGCCCTGCTCTCCCAGTGCTCTGCTCGGGAGCAGCTCACGGACACAGCCCAACGGAACCGTGGAGAGAGGCAGACGGACAAATAAATAAATAAATAAATAGGTAGATAAATAAATCAATCGATAAATAAATCGATAAAATAAATAATAAGGCGGAGTCCCCAGCCAGTGCATGGTCAAGGTGAACCAGGCAAGAGCAGCTGACAGCAGCCCACCCCCAGGCTGAAGAACCGACCCCCGCCGGGGCATCGCTCCTTCCTCCCCGGGGATCCTCGTGCTGGAAGCTGACTGAGGCAGTGTGGGATGCTCCGAGGCACAGCTGCAGATTTACAGGGTTACAGTACAAGTAAGAACTCACTCATCAGCCCAGAGACAGCGAAGGGGAGTCACAGAACAGAAAAGTGCAAACTTTCTTTGCAGGAAGTGAAGGAGTTGACACGACCTCCTTTGGAGCAGAGAAATACCAGGGTGTGGAGTACAGGGGATCTCTCCTAAGGGGCCGGGGCTTTGCTGGGAAAAGCCAGTTAGCTAACTTACAGCCAGAATATAATCCTTAAATTAAAATATTTACAGGGAACCGCTGCACCGAGGGCTGCATGGAGCAGGACACGCTGGATCCCGGAGCTGAGCCCTCACACCCCAGAGCCACTTCTTCCCCAGGGGGTCTCAGCTCCCACACCCTCCAGAGTTTTCTCTATTCAACACATACTTCTTCCCTATGAAAATAATCAGCTTATTGCAGAGGGCTTCTCCTGCACTCTCAGTCTCTGGGGCTGTGTGGGCAGCCCGGACGGAATAAACCCTTTGTTAGTTTTTCTTATTGGACCCAAGTTTTTTGAAGAGGTTTTTCCCTTTGAAGAAGAAGCCTCTCTTCTTTTTACTCTGCCCAGGTGCGTCACTGCAGGTGAGGAGGGCCAGCGATGCCTGCTCTGGACACTGCTCGCCCGGGACAAGGCAGGAAGGTGCTGGCGGAGGAGGAGATGGAGAGGAGTCACTCTGATCAACAGATCCATCTGGATTTAGCTGGGTGGGAAAGAGAAAAAACAAAAGACAAAAGCACAAGTTAGAACTGCTGGAGATCACACCAACATAGACCTCAGCCAGAGAACCTGGCCTTCTCCCCTCTATGCAGGTGCAGTTCCACTTAGGAAGTTTCCAGTGGATTTAAACTTTGTACCTACAACCCAGACCCTTCCTGAGCTAAGAACTCCTGAAATTCCTGAACTTTGGGCTAAGAACAGGACAGCACAAAAGACCCACTAACGACATAGTGAAAGATGCTGCTCCACAACTAAGTGAAGCAGCTCCTGAGAGCATGGATGGAGATAGGTACTGATGAATCCATGGATGCCTCAGCCACGGAGCCTGCTGGGCTCCCAGCATGTCTGGGACAGAAGCCAGGACATGAACAAAACCAAACTTCATAAGAACAAGGCCTCTGCAAAGACCTCCAGAAGATTGAGGAGACTGGCTAAGCCCTGAGGCTTCGCCACAGTGACTGCCATGGTAGGAGGAGGAACTGGGGGTCCTGCAAGGCTGCTCAGCATCCAGCAGATCCAGAGGCAGGAGGGGCAGGAGGCCAAGCCTGGTGCTCTGCAGTGGCACCAATGGAGCAGGACATGGAGAAGCCCTGGATCAAGCAGCACGTGGGAATGTTCCTGAGCCCCTGAGTGTCTGAGAAAGTTCACTGGGATCCACCAGTCTCAAATGGTGCTGTTCCCTTTGGAATGGGCTTTTGGAAATCAGGATGTGCCCTAGTCCTGGGCTCAGTTTCCTCTTCCTAACACACTGACAGGTCAGTTCCCAGCAGCAGCCTTCCTTCCACGATCTCCTCTCACTAGGCTGAGGTGTCCAGACAGTGACAATTACCAATCTGGCAGGTCAAGCTTTCCCAAGAGGCTGCAAAGTTCCTCAGGGAAGAGGCTCTGGGTTTCTGAGGCCCAGGAGAGCCTTAGTCTCATTGCCTTCTCTTCCACACAGCTTTCACAAACCAGAAGCTTCCAAGCTCCAGCTGTACATCCTGTCTTGGCATTACCCAAAACACAGGGTGAGAGTGGCTGGAGCTGTGCCAGGAAAAGAGCCCTCTGGACGCTGGAACATCACACCCTCAGCATCTCTCTGCCTGGGCTCCAGTGAGTCCCTCACAGGTCTGCAGCAGCCACAGCCCCCAGAGGGAACGTGAGACGGTGACAGTGGCAGCAGGACCCTCTGCCTGAGGTGGAAGCACTCCTGAAGATCAGACACCAGCCAGGAACTGTGTGAGGATCCCAGCAGCCTCCCCTGGGCAGGGCTGGATGTGCCTGGTCCCGGTCCCGCTCTGTGTCCAGGGCAAGCAGCTGAACAAGGCAGAGGCACAGCCAGAGCACAGCTGCCTCCCTCCAGCCCAGCCACGCTCACGTGCTGTGGGGACTTTATAAATAAAGCCTCCTGGGTGGAAAGTCAAAGCACGCCTGCTCTGTCACCCTGCTGCTGGGTCAGCACCCCCCTCCTGCGGGACCAGGAGCACCCAGTGGCTGTGGCCTGTCCTCCCCTCACGGGTGGAAGCTGTGCTGGTCCGGGCTGCTGCAGGAGTGAAGCACTTCCGGCCCAGGGTGAGCAGAAACCTCTGCTCTGGGTCAGACTCAGCACCTGCAATACCCATGGAGTCAGTCCTGAGCGTGCAGGAGCACAGGGAGCTCCGTCTTGGAGAGAATTTGTGACCCCTCCCAACTCCACAAAGCTGAGAGTCAACTTCTGCCTCACAGCAGTGACTGAACTGTGCCAGAGGCATCAGACTCTCCCTTACCTGAACTACAGGACAGAGCTGGAACTCCTCTGTGCCTTTTTCCACGACAGTAACCAGTCCCACGATTGACTTGTCCTGAGCTCACAGTCTCTGTTCACCTGAAAATGTTCCTTTTCAGGTACTCCTGCAACACTCCAGGTGTGCAGCACGGTGCCCAAAGGCCAGCAGGACACGCTGCAGGATGTCACACATGCTGAGGGATGGCCCAGGCTGGCCCTTGGGAAAGCTGCACTCTGCCTGCAAGGTCCACTCCAAGCAATGCTGCAGCAGCAACTGCAACCTCTGGCTGTCCTGGCAGCTCCCTTGTGCACGAACAGCACTTGATGCTGACAACCCCAGTGTTAGCCAGGTCTGAGGAGTCTGGGAATACACCTGAATGAATCCAGATGAACCTTCTGCAGCCAGAAATGCAAGATTCATGGAAGCAAAGAGAAAAAGAAAGCCAGGTAAAGGCTAACTTGGAGCCCACTGTCTTAGCTGGGAGCAAGAGAAAGAATCCCCAGGTTCTGCTCCAGAAACTATTTATGATTTGTGCAACAAAGAATCCTTGGATGAAATGCCCAAGAACACCAGGCTAACGTCAGACGGGGCTCACCAATACTCAGGGGGTGATGTGGGAGGGATGTAAAGGCCCGTGTGCAGCCAGGGCAGTGGAGGCTCTGTCCATGCACCACTGGAAAACACTTTTTGGGTAAAGGTAGAACAGTTTCAGGGCAGACCTGAAGTGGCCCCACAAACAATTTCTCCTGCAGAGTCGTGCACGAAAAGCCCTGTGCAAACAGAGGCAGGTACCCAACCCTACTTGCAAAGTCACAATTATTTACTGGAGTAAGAACACTGCAGCACCAATGGCATTGCCAAATATCAAACAGCTGGAAGGAAGTGACAGTTTCCTGTCTGGCTGGAAGTCCTGCTGTGGATTCCCAGCCGTGGAATATGATGCCCAGGCGGCAGAGTTCCACACACAGAGGCACATGTACAGATATCACACACACAAACATGTACAGATAGCCTCAGAGTCTCTATGTGGCAGAAAAGCAACAGAACCAGTTCACAGATTCACCTGGTAACAGAAAAATCATACTAAAATTGGGGGTTCTTCTCTAAGAGAAACAAAGGAAAAACTGCCCTGTCAAGATCCTCATACAAGTTATTAGAGTGATAAAGAAGAGTGATGTCAGTTTTCAGGAGTGGTTTTAGTGCTCTCTCAGGTGTTACTGATTAACACCATTTCTGGAAAACATTTGAAACTAAGGAAAACAAAGACTGTTCCCACTGCCCCCCAAAACCAGGGGTCTCACCCACCCAGCCCCAGAACAATTATCCACACAACGTTGGTTTTAGGGACTAAATGTTACTGTTTTCTTAAATTGATGGCGGGCAGGGGTTTTTCAGGACTATTCTCAGGAAGGAGTAAAATCCAGAAGGAAAAAACCCCAGGCTGACCATGAAGTGTGCTCAGACTGAGGAGGATCTTGCAAAGGCCAAACGAAGCTTTGGCTGTTGATGTGAACAGAAGGGCCAAGCTGAATTATAAAGCAGGTCCTTCCCAAACCTGAATATGCAACACAGTCCCATCCTGGTCCCCAAAACCACCAGATAATTGTTCCAACCAACTGCACCTCATGTGCTGAATGGTTTATCTTTAACACAACCCGCGTGGCAGTGAAAGGTCTGACATCAGACCTGAAGGTGGATTTGCCACCACAGCCCCACACCAGCCCCAAACCAGCCTGTCAAACTACAAGCAAGAAAAGGAGCCAACTCCAGGCACAGGAGCCTTTGAGGTGCTGGGCTGGGTGGGAGGTTGAAGGTCTCACACACTTACATGGTTGCTCTCTCTATGTATCATTCATATCTATCATTGGACTCTTCTCTTCCTCATTCTCTGAAGAAAAGAACCGTCCCGGGTGCGTAACACAGGCAGAAATAAATACATGAAATCAATTAGAATCAAACACTTTCTGCAGGTGCTTTACAATCAGTCTTTGACAGAAACTGCATGTTACTGATGGAAAAATATTCCATCAGCAGGAACAGCGTTAAAGCAGCTGCTCTGAGCTGGTAAGCATGAGTGTTTTGGGCCCTGGTTGTGACCAGAACTTCTTGGATCCTCTTCTTTGTGCTGTTTTTGTTTGCCTGTTTAATCCCCAAATATTGTCAGTTTGTAAGTTCAATTGCTTCACCTTTTCAGTTGCCGGCATTTTAAGATTTACTCAGGAATAATTCAAAATGATCCACCTTCCCCAGTTCAATTTGGAAATAAATTGTCCTTATTCTCAGGCCTTTGGTAGGGCAGCAGGGAGAAGGGAAGTGAGAAGAACAGACAAGGTGAGAACATCACATCCAAGAAGTTACAAGTGATTTAAAAATCACTCATGGAGAAGCTTCTGTTGCAACTGGAATGAACTGTAACGGAGTCCAAAGCTCTGCCATGGTGCACACACATCCCCCCCTGAGGTGCCAGGGCTCAAGCTGGGACTGGGAATTTGCAGGGAGTCTGCTCTGCCAACAGCAAATTGAACAAACCAGTTTTCCTTAACTCTGTGGGGTGAAAGTGCCACAGGAATTTGTAAAGCCTCAGGCATGGCTGTATCACAGGGAGAGTTCATTCCAGCTCAGAGATGGATATGGAATATGTCTGTTTTACAGGAGGTTTTTCCTTCTGCCTTCCCCATGAGGTTTTCTGCCCACATGCTGGGATGCTGTGATTGCTGTGACAGCCAAAACCACCGTGGGGTTGGGTCCTGTCTCCTCAGGAATCACTAAACACACTTAAATGCAGTTAATTAATACCCATTTGGCTCTGAGCAGGGTAAATACACCACTTTTAACAGGGGGAAAACATGCCCTTCCTGTTTGGAAGCTGTTTAGACAGGTCTGGATTGCAAAGCACAAGTGGGAGGAGTGCTGGAGTGCTGAGCCAGAATCCCCTGGGACAGGGATCCAGGGGAAGCAGGGAGGCAGCAGGACAGGAGCCAGGCTGGCACGATGCAGAAGCAGCCAAAGCACAGTCATGCCTAGAGAGTTCAAGCTAATTCCCACTGAAATAAAATTGGTTTAATCATCATCATCTGAATTCTCCAAGCCCCCAGACTACAGAGACCAGCAGTTCATGGATCAGGAGAGTACCAAAAGTACCAAATCCAACAGGTTCCTGCTCTGTGCACCCAAAGTCAGAGCCAGTGCAAGGGGAAGCTCCCTTGGATCTCAGGCACAGAGGACTGGAGACAAATGGAAAGGTCTGAAGGGCAGGCAAGCCTGAAATGTGTCTATTTTATATGGGTTGTTTTTTACACACCTGAAAGGTGCTTCTGGGTAAAAAATGTCATGGAACACAGGAAAAGAGCTTCCAAGCTTCAGCATGCAGGGATATGTGGGCCAAAGTGCTGCCCAGGGGTTCAGTCACCCACTGAACTCAGCAGCAGTGGACAGCAGAGAGGAAAGTGGGTTTGGCTTTGCAAACCCTTCACACCTGCAAGTGGCAGACAAGGTTACCTGAACCCCCTCGCTTCCTGGGAGGACCTGGGCTGGAATAACGACCCCTGGAATCTGAAACAGGCCCTGTGGCTGCTGGTTGATGCCAGAGGGAAGGGGAAGATCTGCAATAAATTACACTTGGAATTCCACCGTTCATTTTACTGGTTGAGGTCTCCTTTGGCACCCTCTATTTCAACAGATGAGTAAATTGGTAAGAGTAAATAATTTTGAGAGGGAAACTGAAGAAAGAACCCCACTCTGCATCCTTGTTAACCCCCAGGGAGGCTGGACTTGGGTGACCTCAGGGCTCTTAAACCCTGGCAGTAAGAACTGATTAGCCTATGATTCCCCAGCAAGGATCAGTACCCTCAACAGGGTAGTACAAGGATCCCAGAGAGCTGCTGAGGTCAGAAGATGATCCAACGAACAGCCCACAGACCTCATTTCCTGAGCCAGGCTGCTCTGCCCGAGAAGGCATCAAGGCTGGAGTGCAAATCCTATACCCACAAAGCCTGGAATGCCTGGAAGCAAGGGATGGGGCTGAGGTGAAGGGAGACCAAGCAGCATTTGAAGATGGATACAGAGAACAGGAAGAGCTGAGCATGAAAAAAGGCCAAGGAATGCTGCAGAGAGCTGGAAAGCTGGGATGGCACCAGGGGGGAGTTCAACAGAGCAGGATTCAGGGATTCAGGGCCACCTACTCCTCTAAGGATGGCTCAAAGCCAACCTGCTCCCACTCATGTGGGTCTGGCACCACATGACAGTGCCAACAACCTCCCAAGAACGACTGAAGGTTGAGCCCATGTGAGCTGGACCAAGCTGGGTCCCTCCTGCCTCCACTCCAGAGTGGGACAGCACAGGAGGTCCATGAATGACAAAGGAGCTGCTACACTTTTGGCCTCAGCTGCTGACATGACCCCAATCTCCCACTTAAGCCTTTATTCCAAAAGTCTCAGCAACATATGCAAGGGATTAATTTAACCTTTGAATTCCCTGCCTCTGGGGCATGCTTTTGAAACCGTAGGATCCATCCCACAGATCTGTTTGGGAAACTCCTCAGGGTGTTTTGAATTTATCCAGAAGCACCTCAGCCTGGATTAACATGTCTCTAGCTTGGGGTGGATGGAAGAACATTGGTATTAGGGTGTTGCTAATTCCAGAACTCTCTGGCATGGATATAACCATATTTGTGGAATTTCATGTGCCTGGGGAGCTAGCTGAACTTTGCATCCAATCGGATTTCCCCACGGACCTTTCAGTGGATCTAAACAATTTGCTGGTGGGATTTGAATGCTCTGTGCCCAGCTGAGCACACGGAGGCCCCAGCAGGTGGAGTTGTTTTGTGCCTCGTTCTGCACTACAGCAAATCTTTGGGAAGAGCTCCCAGCACTCCGTCAGGCATCTCCCGTGGGATGAACGGGCAGCATGCAGTAAGTTCAGTGATCCCATGGGTGCTGCATGCCATGCAATGCCCAGGCTCCAGACACATCCCAGCCTGGATGGCAGTGCCATGCAGTCACATCTCACCTGGCTCTCAGCACTCAGCGGAGAAGCTTCTTTATCTTTGGAGTGGAATTCCTCGGCCGTGTCTCCATCCAAAGGGACAGCTTCCAAGAAGTTGGATGGGACAAGCCCTCTCTGTTGGTTCAGCTCTCCCTGCAAGATCAACATTCAGTTCTCACATCAGCTTTCCTGGAGAAATGAATAACAACTCGAGGTGCAGTGCCCTACAGAGAAGGTGGGGCTGTGGGCTGAGACAAGTCCAGAACACATCCACGTTGGGAGGATCCTCAGCAAATTCCATAACTCGCCTCCTTGCTTAGTTGTGGAACAATTCAGAGCACAGAAACACAGAAGAGAGTAAAGCAAGAAGAGATGGCAGCAAGCTGTGACAAAGGTATTCCAGCAACATGGTGATTTCTACAAACTCAGAATCTCCACTACCATACTGGAATATGACTGTGCCACAGGCGCCCCAGAGGCCTTTGATTTGCCCTGGTATTTACTGATGTCTTTAAAGAACGAGGCAGTGCTGATACCATGTCCTGTAGGCACTGCATCCATGATCACAGAGGCCCAGAGCTGCATTACTGTATTCCTACAAACATGTCTCCAGTTCAACAGGACGTGGTTTGGCTGAGACAAAACCCACCCCAGCAATGCCGTCTGTCCAACACTATAAAAGGATCAAACAAAACATTCCCAGTGATGCCCTCAGACTTAACCTGGAGCTCAACCTCAAGTCTGATGTGTGAAGGCACACCGTTTCCCATGCAGGAAGAGAGAGGTGGATGATCCAAGGGCCAAGGCTCACGTAGGCACACAGCTGGAGGGCAGGCACAGCCCCAGGAACGTGTTTGCCTACTCGGATCACCATCCCAGCCTCTGACCCAAGTGTCCGAGTGCTGGTGAAATGCCAGCTCTGAGCAGGTGCTGGTTCAGCTGGTGTGTGCATGGAAAAATGCAGGCAAGGCTTTGGGAAACCTGCAGGCAACTGGTGCCAAAACATAAACTCAGAACCACTGGGATATTTAAAGGCCACGGAGCTGCTCCGAGGGCTGGAGCCCCTCTGCTCTGGAGCCAGGCTGGGATACCTTGGGGTGTTCACCTGGAGAGGAGAAGGCTCCAGGGAGACCTCAGAGCCCCTTCCAGTGCCTAAAGGACTCCAGGAGAGCTGGAGAGGGACTGGGGACAAGGCATGGAGGGACAGGACACAGGGAATGGCTCCCCACTGGCAGAGGGCAGGGCTGGATGGGATACTGGGAAGGAATTGTTCCCTGGGAGGGTGGGCAGGCCCTGGCACAGGGTGCCCAGAGCAGCTGGGGCTGCCCCTGGATCCCTGGCAGTGCCCAAGGCCAGGCTGGACACTGGGGCTTGGAGCACCCTGGGAGAGTGGAAGGTGTCTCTGCCCATGGAAGGGGGTGGAAAAGGATGACCTTTAAGGTCCTTTCCAACCCAAACCATTCCAGGATTCTGTAATATTGGACTTACAGCAGGAGCAATGAGTGCCAGAAACAGGCTGCCCAGCACTAAGTAAAGAGGAGTTTATTTTTTTTCCCAAAAGCAGAATACTTTGTTCCCTGATTTCTGCTTCCCTGCCGCTTGATGAACTCCAACAATTTCCAGTGTAACCACAGGATCTTCCCAAGCCCTGCACTTACATAGTAGAATCCATCGTCATCCATGGACCCAAAGACAGTGATAATGTCCCCGGCACTGAAGGTCAGTTCAGCCTGCAAAGAGCCAGAGAACAGAGGTCACAGGAGAAGCACTGCCTGGAAATTCTCACCAGGAACTTGGCTCCCCCAGGCTTCTTGCCCAATCTCACTCCAAGGGAGGGAGACCACTGTATTTAGTCTTGCAGTACCAGGATGCACGAGAGAAACTGAAATGGATAACTCTGGAATTCACTGCTAAGGAAGCATTTCATAAATTAAGACAAGAGCAAAGCCTATTTTTAAACCAATTTTAATTAAGGGTTCAAAATATTCCCTACCACCTGCTCTGGAAAGCACTGAGGACAAGCTCAGCAAACACCAGAAATACCTTTAATTTCTTTAAATATAATTACAAATCTGTCCTGTATAAATATAATTACAAATCTGAGCCTGTTCTGTATGCAGCACTCAGGGATTGGTCACTAGCAGGAATGCATACAAACAGGGAGATTTAACATGGACACAGAACAGCAGCACAGCAAACAGTGACTCTCTGTCCTGTCAGGCACCCCAGCACATGCTCCATGGGGCACAAGGACAAAGGTGTCACCTGTCTCTTTTAATGGAAAAAGCTGCCCAGTGGAGGCTCCAAACAGGCTGAGTCCCACTCAAGACACTGGCACTTCCAATATATTTACCATCTTTTATCCCTAGCCCTCAATTTATGTCTGCAGGCTGCAGGTCGCTCCTGTGGAGCATCTCCCACAGAACTGCACCAGCTTGTTTCAATAATTTGAGCTCTTGTCCAAAAGAAAGGTTCTAGAAGAACGAATCACTGCAAAAAGTACAGTTCCCTCCTTGGTGACAAGGGTTCAAGAGTGTTGGGTGGCTGGATACGTGCTCACATTGTGTCTCTCCCAAGATATTCCACCATCCCTAAAACGCTCTGGCCTCGGCCGTGTCTGTCCGGGCAGGAGACACAAGCACTCCCTGAACTGTGCCCTCTGTTGGCCAGACACTCCTCTGTGGATGAAGGGAAAGGCTCTGGCTCCAAACTCCACGTTTGTGTTTGCTCAGAGTGCTAACACAGCTCACACAGCTCGGAGGAACAGAGAACAGAGCATGTGCTCATCTCTTTTTGCAAAAAGGATTCTGCATCGCCACCTTTCCACCTGGAACAGACTGATCCACAAAAATACTGTTTGCATTATATCCTTCCCTGTTTAGATTATATCCCTTCCTGTCCCTGGAAGTGTCCAAGGCCAGGCTGGAAGGGGCTTGGAGCAACCTGGACTAGTGGAAGGTGTCCCTGTCCATGGCAGGGCGTTGGAATGAGATGGGCTTTAAGATCCCTTCCAACCCAACCCATTCCATGATTCTGTGATTCTATATATAGGAATTGCTTGGAAACAAGAAATTTGCAGACTGGTCCATTAAACTGGAGCTAAATGTTTTTGCTTGAACCAAGACCTACACAGGTACTTAACACAAAAGTCACGCTCGAATTAAGTGCCAGAAGTGCTTTCAAACCCTTAAGCAGGTTTCTCCTTTTCCCAGAGTGTTTCTGGGATCAGCTGCTACCAGTAGGAGCTGCTTCCTCCTGCCCCAGATCTGCTCAGGCCTGTCTAACCACTAAAGGATGCCATGAATACTCACACAGTTCCACTGAGACTCTGGTTGGATCAAAGGGCTGAGTGTCTTGGGAGAGAAGGAAAAAAGAGACAGGAAGAAGAAACCTCTAAAAAGAGAGGAGCAGCTGGTGGTTACCTCCACATCTGTGTTTGGAGAGCTCTCCTTAGGGTTGTAGTCAAAGGCAGCCACCATCCTGCGAGGAGTCAGCAGCTCTGCTTCAATGTCTTTATGTTTCTGCCCTGCAGGACAAAAATAAAATATTCTCAGATGGAAATTTTGTCTTAGGACAAAATCCCAAATCACAGCAACTCCTTCACCATTCTTGTAGTAGAGTGAACAAAAAGAATACTGGGGGAAACTGAGTGGAGAGAGACTTTCGAGGCATTTGGTAAAGCAGTTTTCCAATCTTCTTCTTCACCTCATAAGCACAAAAGTGGGAATATCCCCCCATCCCAGCATCCTGGTGCTCTGTCTGTATGTACAGGAATGTTTTATTTTACGTCTCCTACTTACACACACACACACACATATATACACACACAGAGGACAGCTGTCTCTTTACAGCGTCTTGAAAGGACATTTCTCCTCCCACTACACAATGTTCTGCTACTGAGCTACAAAATTTATCCTCCAAGGGCCAGGGAACAGCACACAGGGAGGTGCGGCCTTGCCATCGACAACCTCCTGCCTGCTCAGCCCCATTTACCTACAGACCTGCCCTGAGCCTACAAAAGCCAAGTCTGCTGCTGCAGAAAACACACATTCATGGATTTAAACCCTGCCTCGGGTCAGCACTGGATGGGCTGGCAAAGGGTTTGCAGACCAGGCCTCTCTGGATATCAACAGATGATGCACCTCAGCAGGGGGAGCAGCCTCTCAGCAGCCCTTGGATCTTAAGGACCACAGCATGCAATGAGTGAGAGACTGGCCTGCTCCTCCCACAGCACAGCAATATGTGTGCTCCCCCTGCAAGCACCCTCTGCTCAGTCAAAGCACTCTGCACCCACTGCTGAACTGAAAGAACTAAAACCTTTTGTTACAGTGCTCTGAAGCAGCACCACAGGGTGTCTCACTGGCCCCTGACCACAAAACACATCTGTACTTTGATCATGCATTACCTACTCTCCAGTAAAAGCAATTCTCACCTGGCTGAGACTTGTACTCCTGTTTGTCCAGCCCTGCTGGGGGAAGAGAATGCCTCATCAGTAAGAGCTCATCTCCAACAGTGACCACGCGACAAAACTGACAAACAATAAAGAGAACACCAAGACAGCAAACAACAGAAGCAAACTGTTCATGCAACTGAAAGTCTACACCAGTAACCAGGACTCAGGAACGTAACAAGAAGCAGAGGTCAAGCTCCAAAACTATAAAAGACATCACTGTTGTTAAAAACTTAACACCAGCACAGGGATGGGCTCTCTTTCCACTTCCTAGCAGTCGTACAGAGACAAACGTCTGAGGGTCCTGAAAGCAAGTAGTAAAAATTCAATGCAGTCTGTAATCCTATAGCAAAAACCAAAGAGGAAGCAGTGGGTGACACAGACCTTTCTTGGAGCGTCTGGGTTTTGGAGGAGGGACGGTTTGGCGGCGTGGAGGTGGAGAAAATGTGCCATTTCCTTAATAAAAACACCAAAAAAGCAAATAAATAGACAAGAGAAACAGACAGTGAATGGAAAGTGAGAAGCATCTTGAATAGTGAACAGGGAACAGAGGAGATGACATGCCTCCCCTGGGAGGCTGACACCGGGATTTCTGTGGGCAAAGCCCTCCGAGCCTTGCCTGTGGACTCAGATGAGGCATGATCCACATCCCAAATACACAGAGAAATCCACACTGTGCTTATGCCTTTTAGCCACTCCACAGCTCACAGCAGACAGACTTTGCTGCTCTTATCTTTCAGAAGCAGCACCATAAGGACAAAATAAAACCTTGTACCATTAACACCTGAAAAATCCCAGCCCTCTAGCTAAAGTTTCTGCACTGAGCAGGGTCAGGACTGGATGAAATCCCAAATGAACCTGCAGAGTGCCCAGACCAACCCCTCCAAGGCATTTCCTTAGTTACAAGGCTGTGATAGGGGTTTATGGCAGCAGGAAAACAGCAGAGGTACAGCCAGCCCCACTGCCAAGGAATCAGAGGACCACTATGGTTGGAAGAAGACCTTTAAGATCATCAGGTCCAACCCTCACCTGGCTGCCCCCTCCTGTCAGGGACTTGTGCAGAGCCACAAGGTCCCCCCTGAGCCTCCTTTGCTCCAGCCTGAGCCCCTTTCCAGCTCCCTCAGCCGCTCCTGGGGCTCCAGCCCCTTCCCAGCTCCGTTCCCTGCCCTGGACACGCTCCAGCCCCTCAGGGTCCCTGACAAGAGGGGCCCAAAACTGCCCCAAGGATTTGAGGTGTGGCCCCACCAGTGCCAAAACTACAGTCCCTCCCTGCACACACACACAAGGTACATCTTACTGACTACCACCACCTTCCTCAAAACTTTCAAACCCTTCATGTTTAATGAAGTCTCAGAGCTATTAAAATCCTTTACTCTTTCAAGAGTATGCAGTGGGGCAGGGTAGAGAGAGCCCTGTGTATCCACAGAGGGACACAGGCCACCACAGGCATCCAGCCATCTCTGGCATACACACAGGAGAAAGAGTATGGATGTGGGAAACACCTTATTCAAATCTCCTCAGACACGAGAGAGGCCAAAGGAAAAACATACTCAAGAAATCACAAGTGAAAGCATCAGGCTCCTTCAATCCCTGTGCTCCTCAGGATCAACTTTCCAGGGACCAATATTTAGGAGCTGGGCACTGTCAGCCCCTCAGAATCATAGAATGGTTTGGGTGGGAAGGGACCTTAAAGGTATGTTAGGGCTGGATACTGGGTCTCCCTCCACGGAAATAGGAATGAGTTGGATTGCTCCTTTTTTTCTGCTGAGTTTTCTTACTTTTTGGTTGATTTGGGTTTCTTCCCCAGCTCAGGCAATGTCAGGGCTTACCTTTGCCATGTGCTGTTTTTCACTGCTGAACTGGCAGGGAAACAGGGATCAGGCAAACCAGGAATATCCTGGTGTTTTAACAAGTGGAGCAGATCCAACAAGTGGCACTGGCAGTAGAGGGTGCACAGAAGAGTGCAGGTTGAGGGGTGGAGGCATGAGGGACAGGCACAGCAGGGGCAGCTCACAGCCACTGAGCCTGACTCTGCCTGAGCTGTGCTGGCTGCACATGGCAGGGATGCTCCCTTTCCTCCCCGAGTATGTGAGTGGGACGAACAGGAAAAGTCTGCAGTGCACAAAGCACCGACCATGCACTTCAGGGAGTAAGGAAGGAGGAACCCAACAACCAGGTCTGCTCCTTGTACACTCCTGTCTGCCTGCCTTGCTGTCTCACACCTTTCCTCCCTCTTCCCCATCGCCATTCCCAAGTCACAGATCCTCTCACCCAGGAGCAGAGTCATCCTAAGAGTTCAGTCACAGGCTTTCAAAACAAAGGCGAGAACAGAGTGAGAACTCTTGTTCACATCCTCCAGCTGCTCTCCAAACGCTTCTGTTTCCCCTCCCCTAGCAAGGCTCAGCCTCTGTGCTCAATTCCCACACCTCAAGCCCAGGAGCAGCTGCAGCAGCTGCAAACACTGCAGTGGAGTCAGGGATGAACCGAGAGCTTGGAACACCCCCATCCAGCCAGACCCCCCTGCCGCGGAGCAGCCGCTAAATCAGGCTGCAGATCCAGGACAGCCCTCCAGATGGCTTTGGTGGCTGCAGTGCCCACACACGACAGCAGGGCTGAGCTTCCCACATTCCAGCAAAGAGCCACAGAGCAGGGCGCACACACACACACACAGTACCTGGGCTCTCCGTGTCTGCAGGCAGGAACCCCTGCTTTAGGAGCTGCTGCTTGAGCTCGCTGCTCTCCACAGGGACTTCTGACACCATGTTGCATGGAATGTATCCCTCCCTTCCAGCACATTCCCCCCTGTAAAAGCCATCAGCATCCTTGTCTCCACAAACCTGCAAGGGGAAATAGACAGTTTACGCTGCAGGGACTGAGCTGCACAGAGAAAGAATCATGAAATATCCTGAGTTGGAAGGGACCCACAAGGATCATCCAGTCCAGCCCCTGGCCCTGCACAGACAGCCCAACAACCCCAGCCTGGGCATCCCTGGCAGCGCTGTCCAAACGCTCCTGGAGCTCTGGCAGCCTCAGGGCCGTGCCCATTCCCTGGGGAGCCTGGGCAGTGCCCAGCACCCTCTGGGGGAAGAACCTTTCCTGATATCCAACCTGACCCTCCTTGACACAGCTCCAGCCATTCCCTCAGGTCACCAGAGAGAAGATATATAAGATATATATAAGATATATATACATATATATATATATATGTAAGATATATAAATAAGATATATAAATAAGATACTTATATATAAGATATATAAGAGGGGCATCTGCCCCTCTACTTCCCTCATGAGGAAGCTGCAGACCTCCCAAGGTTTATGCTGCCCCAGGAACATCAGATGGATCCACAGAGTAGGAGATGTTCACTAAGCTCTTACTTTCAGGATCTGCCCCTCCTTAAATGGGAGCTCCTCTTCTGCTGCATCAGGGTTAGGGGACATGGAGACAGGATCGTAGTCAAAGAGAGCCACAAAGATCCGAATGCCATCATCTTTGCCAGAGCTCTCGGGAGCGGTGCTCCTTGGAGGGCCTGTGCACAGAGGGGACACAGCAGAGAGAACATCAGCACCCTGCCCCTGCCCTAGCCCTGCAGGGCCCAGGCACTGCCTGCCAGCCTCTCCCCAGCCACTTCCAGGCTTCCCTCTCTCCTGCTGCCCTCATCTCTCCCCGCTGCTGCTCACCTGGACTAGAGAGCAAAGGTTTCTGCATTTGGCTTCTTCTTACGCTCTTGCTCCGCCTCCTGCTAGGAGCCTGCCACGCGGCCGTGCAGGGCGGCTCTGGGCCCCTGGAATCTTTATGACTGGATGCCTGCAATTGGAACCACCAGAGAATTAGTAGCAGCCTCTGCCTTCCAACTCCCTGAACAGTGCTCAGCCCAAACGCACTTCACAAAGAGCAGTGCATCCAAATGCAACATTCCTCTTCAGGGACACTCTAGAGCTGGAAAGACCAAGAGAGTTGGAAAACAGAACTGAGGACAGGCAGGCGCCCTGCCAGGCACCAGTGACGATCCCCTTGGTGAGGGTGAAGATGGAGGAAAGGGCATTTCGAGGGGAGGCAATGACATTACAGTCAGCATCTACACAAAGCTTTCACCAATCAGCTTATTGCACCAGGGATTTTCGTTTGGGTCCCACAGCCTCCTGCCGTGGGGAGGAAGACCCAGTGTGAAAAGGAATACTGCATCGGTGACACTTGGTCAGGGAGCAGGAAAAGCAGAAGCAGCTACTACAAGAAAAGCCACGGAGCAGCACAGAACTACAGAATCTCTCAGGTATTCTTCCAGACAATCCTAGAGGAGGGTCCTTTCCCTGGACAACACGGAACAAAGCAAGATACAGGCAGGCCAGGGAAGCAGAGGGAAGCCAGTGCCACTGCAAGCTGCTTCAAAGCCAGAATAGGAAAAGTCACCCAACCCTTTTGTGCAAGGAGGTGCTACGTATCCCCTTCGAAGAATGTTCGAGCCTCCTTCTCCAGCCAGGTGACTTACAGTCCAGCTCCCAGCCCTGCTCCTCAGAGCTGCTCTCACACCTCAGGGCTTCCTTCTCCCGGCAGAAGAATCTCAGGTGCTGGCTGGAGACCCAGCCCACTCCATACCCTGCTCTTCCATCATCTCCAGCCTGGTCAGCTCCCTTCTGCCACCTGGGTGGGCAACCTCAGACTGACTGGAGCAATCACTCCAGTCCCCCTGGCAGCTCTGGGACCTCTCTGGCCACAGCCTGCTCTCCGGGGAGGATGCACAGGTTGAATCCTGATCATCTTCAGAGTCATACTCGATGTCTATTTCCAGGCTCCTGGGGCTGGGGCAGTGCATTGCCATCACAGCAGGTTCTGCCCCCCCTGCTCTTGGGGCTTTTTTCCGTAAGGTGCCTTGTCTGGCCCGGCTGTACAAATCCAACCCCTCCTTCCCACCGGCACTGCTGACAACATTCAGCTCCTCCCTGAGACTGGGTGCTCTGTATAACCCGCTCCCCATCTGGCTGCAGTTGCCCAGCAGACGACTGCAGTGCTCTGCTGGATCACTCTGTCTCTTCCTACTTATCTCAGGCCGACTCCGGGTCTTCTCTCGATAATTATTTCCCTTCTTCTTGCTCCAAGAAGGACTTGTGCCACTCCCAGACTTTGGGTCGTTTTCCTGATAGCCCCAGTTCCAGTGTGCCTTCTTTTGACTCCAGGCCAGCTGGCCAAAGGCAGGATTTGCACGGTCAGCATCTGCTCTGCTCTCCTTAGCACCGTGCTCCTCCTGCGGAGTCTGAGCAGACACATCCATGGAGGTGTTATTCCCATCTTCCTTTAGAAATGGCTCCTTGCTGTTGGGTGGTTTCTCTGTTCTTCCTGAATGGTAGGTTTGTGTTTCCAGCGAGTCTTGAGGGTCTGTCTTTTCTTCTGTAACATCCTCGTCTTCATCCTCATCCTCAGTCACTTCAGGGATGCTGAACAACTTCTTGCTGTGGTTCTTCTGAAGCGGGAGCTCCAGGATCCTCTCCAGAATCTCCTCATCGCTGTCAGTATCACAAAGATCCATCTGTACCCAGACCCCGAGAAAAGCCACAGCCAGGACAAGCAAAGGAAAAAAGAGAGGAAATACACATTAAAACAAGAGGCAAAGTGACCCTGATTCCCTCCCAGCAGAGCAGGATGGAGCTGTGGCTGCAGCAAAGCAAGGGGAGGGGGCAGAGGGAGCGATGGATCTTCTGGCAAAAGCAATCGGATGGACCAGCAATGCAGCGGGAAGCGAGGAAGGCAAATGCATGGAAGAGCTCCCTCCCAGCCTCTCCTGTACACACACAGCTGCCTGCAGCACCTCTCATCCTGCCACGGGAAGGATTCCCCATGGCTTGGCACCCTCGGGGCGGGACGGGGGCAGGAGAGGCGCAGTCCCTCCACGGCAGAGCTGAGTGGGCTCCTCTGTCCACAGGACTGAGCCTCAGCCTGCGCTCACCCACGGAGCCACGGGTCCCCCTTACCTCTGTCCTCTCCCTGGAGCACGGGGAATGGCCCCCTGCTGTAGGACACCCCTTGGAGACGTTGCTGCCTGGGCCCTTCCCATCTCCTAGCAAAGCGCAGCCCTACTGCAGGCTCCTGTCTGCAAATCCAGGAGCAGAGCTCCCACAAGCACAAAGAAAAACCCCTTTACCTCAAAGGGTCACACAGACCTGAGTTTCACTTGCAGGTGGGGGAAAGCCTACTAGTTAAAAGAAAATTTTGGGGACAACACTGCTGAATTTTAAAATTTGCTGTGGACCAACTGTAGAATTTATGGGTTTGCTCCTTATTACATTAGCACCAACACAAAAGGTAAAATCCCAGGTGCATAGTGTCATTTTGGTAGGAAGATACGTCTGGAGGTCTCTTGTTCAACTTCCCTGACAAGTTACATCATTATGTGCTCTAAAGACACTTACAAATAGCTTAACAAGCATGTGTAGCTATTGAAGTTTTAAGCTACAGCCATGAGCAGGTCTGTTCAGAGATAATTAAAAACCGAACCACAGTGGGGGCGAAACAAAGGCAGTCGCAGGCTCTCTACTGATAGTTCCAACCTCGATGGCTTTTTCCAAGCAAAAGTTGGTCTTGAATTACATTTAGGACTGGTTGAAGGGGCCTCCAGAGGTCTCCAGTTCAGTCTCCTAATTGCAGCAGGACTGTTGCCAACAATGAATCAGTGTCTTTGCTTAGATGAGGCTTGAAAACACCAAAGAATGGAGATCCTGAACCCTCTGGGGACCTGTCCCAAGGCTGCACCACCCTCCTGGGAAAGAGGTCTGAACTCATCTCCAGCATGAACCTCTCCAACAGCACCTCATGATTTCTGCCTCTTTTTATATATCATCTCCCAGAAACAAGAAGACTTTGGCTCTTGTCCTTTTAACCATCATGCAAATAGTTATAGGCAGTCACAAAATCTCCCACTCAACTCCTCTAGGCCAAAAACCCCTCAATTTTCTCAAACTCTCCTTACAGGACACATGCTCAAGGCTTCTGCCTTGTCAGCACCCATTAGGAATATGCCAAATTCATAAATACAACCATAAAGTAAGTTCAGTAAGACTTCTTTTAGCTGTTCGCAGAGTTGTGGCTTCTGCTTTTGAGTTTTAATACAATAAATGGTTTCAGCAATTAAACAACTTATTTGAGGATAAACATTTTAAAAGCAGCACCCCTGTGTGTTTTCATCCTCTGGATCCTGAAAGAGTTGGCTGAGGAGTCTTGAGGTAACAGAAAATTTAATTAAATATGCAGAATCCTAGAAAACAGCCCTACTCCAGTCACATCCCCTTCAATCCATAAGGCAGTCACTGGAGCTCTTTGCCCTAAAGCTTCCTACCCTCATGTCCTCTCCCCATTCAGCATCTTGTCACTCTCACTCTGTCACTGCCAGAGCAGAAAACAATTACTTCATCCAGTCAAGAAGCACCAGTTTGTTCAGCTCAACAGGACGTAAGCAGGGTTTTGGTGTTTCCTTTCAGAAAAAAACCCAACCAAAATAAAACACCCAGAAAAAACCCACAAAGAATAGTGCTCTTGATTGCTCTTATTTCCTTTTTTCTCCTTCCAGGAAACTTGTTTCTCGTCTACTTTTTCCCAGTCCAATCCCAACAACTGGAAGCCCTTCCAAAACCTTCAGAGGTAGCCCCAGCCCCTCCAGCCACCAGGCTCTCCTGGGGCTCCTGATGTGCTGTGCTGCAGGTCCAATCCCACACCTGGGAAGCAGAAGCCCCTTCAGAGGGAGAAAAGGAAATTTACTCCCAAGTCATTACATTGTCCGCTACCACTGAGTGCTCACCAGCCCCATCCCTGCAGACCAGCAGCCACACAGGGCACCAGCAACCACAGATGTTCTTTGGTCACATGAAAAATCAAAGAGAGGCTGCTTTCTTGCCATCCAGGCGTATCACATTTCCTGCAAAGCTTTTTAACTTCCCAGTCTCTCACCCTCAGTCCTTTCCCTCATGGACGTTCATCCCAGCTGCTGTAATCTGTATGGTTACACACCGGCTCCAGTTGGAATCACATTCCCACAGGTGCATTCAGGCCGGGTTTAACTCTTTGAGCACGAATTAACCTGGTCACTTACAGCTCAGCTCAGGCAGAATTTCACCCCTTGCAGCATCTGAACTGCAAAGCCACAGCTCTGCTCCTACATGCCAACCCTGGCTACAGAGAGCACCAAGGCCTAAGCCAAATAATCATAGGATCATGGAATATCTTCAGCTGGAAGGGACCCAGAAGGATCAAGTCCAACTCCTGGCCCTGCACAAGACACCCCAACAACCCCACCCTGTGCCTGAAAGCATTGACTGTTCCCTGTTTACAATCGGTGTTAAGAACTCAATCAATAGCATTGACTTTAACCCTGGATTTTAAACATCACATCACCCTGTGTGTTTTTCCATCTAATTAAACCCTGGCTCCATTCATTACAAACAAACACCCTTCCCTCTCCCAAAGACCTTGTGTTTTTACTACCTTGAGCCAACACTGGGAGTAAAAGCAGAGCAGCAGGACCTTGGGAAAGACTCAGCCCAGCCCCTCCTCCTGTGAGCTGATGGCATGGGATGGCTGCACCGGTGCTCCCCGCAAGCAGCACTCGGGACAAGTTACCTTTTCCCCGTTCTCCTGGGAACACGGCTCTCTCTGGTCCCATTTCTTCTCTTCCAGAGCTTCTGAAGACAGCTCCTCTTCTTCCTCCTCTTCCAAAATATCTGAAAGGTCAGAACTCCGGTTGTGCTCAGAGAAAAGGGTCAACTGTCTGCGGCCCATTTCCGACAGTTTTTCTTCTTGCTGTTGAAAAGCAAAACACATTTTCTCAGTTCTCCCAGACTCTATTTCAGCAACAAAGGAGCATTTTTCCTTTCTCTGAGCACATACACAGCTCAAGTGTGGTAGGAAAGAAAGTGGGCAGCAGCCAGGGAGTGACTGGCATGTGTGGACACACACAGCCATCAGCCTCTCTTTACAGCCTACAGAACAGTGCTGCCTAAGGTTGGAAAACTCAAAGTGTCAAGTAGAGTTCACATCCCTCCACAGGCACACACATTCAACCAAGGTGAAACAAACCTCTCTTTTCACTCTGGACATTTCTTTCATCACCTCCTTGCCAGGAGACAACCTCAGGAACTCCTGGCAGCTGGTCCCACTCGTGTTTCCATCTTGGAAGGGGTCCTGTGTCCCCTCAGCCTGGCTGGGGGAGGACGGAGGCTCTGGGCTCAGGTGCTTCTCTGCCTCTCTCTCCCTGTCAGCACTGGGACCTTTGGGTGCCTCCTCCACAGAGCACATATGGCAGGTTTCTGTTTGGAGCTTCCCCCTGCTGTCGGTTGGGCTTCCCAGCTCCGGCGCTTTGGTTGCGGATTGCTCCAGCTGGGAAACAAACCAGCAGTGAAACCAAGGGCAGGTATCTCAGAGTACTAATACACCAAAACAGAGTCTTACCACCCCAAACTCTTTGACCCTCTGGTGTGTTCTGTGCTGTAGGCATATGAATATTTTGGCAGGCAACTTGCAGCTGGAAATGTTGGCCAGCCCTGAAGCAAATCCCTCCCTGTCCTCAGCTCCCAGGGGACACATGGAGCTCCCAGTGCTGCAGCTCAGGAAAGGCCCACAAAGGTATTGACAGGAACAGGTTTCAGAGCAGCAAGAAGAGCCCAAGCTATACAACAAGGTAATTTTCTCACTGTCATCTGCCAGAGGCATGTCCTTAGACACCATCTGGCACGGTGGGCTGAGCTGGAGATGAGGACACTACTCCAGGACTTCCTGGGGTGCAAGGGGTGTGAAGAAAAGGGGAATTAATGAAGGATAATATACACAGAGAGTACACCAAGATCCTGATTATGTCACCTAGTGAGAATTAAAGAAGGTCTTCATCTGTATTCCAACCAGTTCAAGAAAACCTCTGGGAGATGGAGGAATGGAGCTCCAGAAACAAGAAAGGTAAGGCAGGTGGGCCCTCAGCAGCTGCCTCTTTCTCACTCTAACCAAGGCAGCCTCCCTGCATTTTGCAATGGAGCACAACCTTGTCCTTATGGACCAGGCGCACTTTGGAAACACTGAAGGATCAGACCCCAGGGGCAGTGAGACATTGCAGTGTTGAGCTTCTCAATGTCCCCTGGGCTCACACAAAAGCCAGCCAGATCCTGATCTCATGCCTAATCTCACAGCTCATTCTCCCACCCAGTCTCCCTCTGCTGACAGCCAAGAGAGGAGACACATCTCAAGTGAGAAGGATGATTTGCATCCTGGGAGCACCTGTTTCACTCCTCTCCACAAAGGAGGCAAAGCAACCACCACAAGTGCAGCCATCTACACCAGACATCTGCATGTCTGGAGGCAACAATGCTGGAAACAGGTGAAGTGCAGCAAGAGGCTCACAGCAAACCAAGGAAATCTAGGCTGGAACTGAATCCAACAGCTGAGACATCATTCTCACAGAAACCTCCTGGCACACCTCGAACATCTGAAGCTGGGGCAAATCCACCAGGACACTCCTCATCCCTGGAATTGCTCAAGGCCAGGTTGGATGGGGCTTGGAGCAGCCTGGCCTAGTGGAAGGTGTCCCTGTCATGCACTAGATGATCTTTAATGTCCCTTCCAACCCCAACCATTCCATGATTCTATGAAATGTGGGTAAATGAATCCAGCAGTTGACCCAAGGTACTGTGAGCTGCAAATGACTAGGAGTTGATCACTGAAATTTTGGACTCAACATCTCATTTCTTCTGGGTATTTAGCTGGCCTTTGGGCTTGGGCCCACCAAGCTGCTGTTGCTTCAGCAATTCTCAGACATCTCAGCCTAACTCTGAGCCTTTGCAAGATCACACTGCCATGATTAATAAAGTTATGCTGAATTTAACAGTTTGGAGCACTCCCCTGAGTTCTGATGTCAAAGGTCAGAATGGGAAATAGATTATTCTCCCTGATGTAATACATCCCACACCAGGAGGGCCCACTTCCCTCTGGTCACAGAGCAATCATTCACCTGTCTTATATGGCTCTCAGACATGCTCACCACTGTCCTGAAAGAGCTCTGAAAGCACTCACCCACCCTACTGGGGATTCCACTGGGAATGTCACTCACCCACTGGGAACTGCAAATAGCCAGTGTCAGGACAGTTTGCCAGTTCTGCAGCCTCGCTCTGCCATCCACTAAGGTGCTCTACCACTGCCTAGTGCAAACCCACCAGACTGGAGAAGGTCCCTTCAAGTCAGAGAGCACAGCAATGCCAGACTAACATGGGAACATCCTTTTAACTCTGCAAATTGTTCCTTTCCTCACTCTGCTCCCCAGCTGCTAGCAAACAGAATCAAGACGTGAGCGGCATCTTCCAGGTACACAACAGCAGCCAACACTCCCTGTTTGCCACCACTGGATGATGGCCCAGAGGCAACAGTGTGTCACAGAAAGATGCTGTGGCATCTTGCTCCACTCCCCAAAAAGGATCCATTGCCCTTCCCTGCACACCTGGCACTGGGCAGGAGACGTAAGCACTTACCTGCACCTCTGTCCCTTCACCCGGCTGTTGTAATCCCGGTTCCTGGGAAGGGCCAGGCTCCGTGCCCTGCCCTGGGAGCACTGTGCCAGCCTGCTGGGGAGGCACACTCAGGCATTTCTTGTCTCCCCCAGTGTCCGAGCCCTGTGGGGAAGTGCCTGGAGCCTGCACCAAGGAAGCACTGGGGGAGGGGAGGTGTGGTGGGGAAGAGGCTTTCTCTGGCAGGGGCCATGCTGAGCCGACGGGACTGGAGGAGGGATCGATCCGTTTGGCATCTGAGCTCTCAGCAGGAATTTTCTGTTGGAGCGGGAGCGCAGGTGTGTGCTGCGGGCTGCGGGCAGGCAGCGAGGCCCTGGGGCCCCCCCGGGCCAGTCTGGAAGGGACAGTGGTGCAGACAGGGGAAGTGCAGTGGGAGGATCGCAGCAGGACCGAGGAAATCTGGGCTGGAACAGAATCCACGGACTCCCCGTACTGAGACATCGTCCTCACAGAAACCTCGCGGCACACCTGGAACATCTGAAGCTGGGACAAGTCCACCAGGACACTCCCAGCTGTTGGAGAGGTAACTTCTATCACCTGTAAGCAAAGGAACAGGAAGGCATTATTTATTTGCACAGCTCAGCCCTTCTGAGAAGAACAATTCCCAACCCAAAGAGAGACCCCAAAGCTCTGGAGGGCAGCTGTACAGAATTCCCACCCTTCTGGCACAGTATCTGAGAAGAATGATCAGTTAAAGAGAAATTTGAGAAACTGAATAGTCTACAAAATATGAATACATTCACTCTCACTCCAGATTTTAACTCTCCTTGTTTCCTAAGTGCTTTTTAGTGCTTTTAGTGCTTTTCCCTTTTTTTGGCCATTCTTTCGACTACCTTCCTAGACTCCTCCTTTTTTTGACCTTTTTGTGAAGAGGAAAAAGCATTTCCACAACAGAAGAGCAATTATCCAACACAGCATCATTCTGTTTTGCACTGTGCTCCTTCAAACTACATCATGTGTGCACAAGACCACAGGACAATTTTAATACAGAATGTCCTTGGATGGTCTGTACCTGTAATAGTACTGAACCCTGGGGTGTTTGTATGTTGGAATCACGGAATGGTTTGGGTTGGAAGGGACCTTAAAAACCCATCTCATTCCAGCCCCTGCCATGGGCAGGGACACCCTCCACTTGGAGCACCCCAGGCTGCTCCAAGCCCCAATGTCCAGCCTGGCCTTGGACACTTCCAGGGATCCAGGGGCAGCCACAGCTGCTCTGGGCACCCTGTGCCAGGGCCTGCCCACCCTCCTAGGGAACAATTCCTTCCCAAGATCCCATCCAGCCCTGCCCTCTGGCACTGGGAAGCCATTCCCTGTGTCCTGTCCCTCCATGCCTTGTCCCCAGTCCCTCTCCAGCTCTCCTGGAGCCCCTTCAGGCCCTGCAAGGGGCTCTGAGCTCTCCCTGGAGCCTTCTCCTCTCCAGGTGAACACCCCCAGCTCTCCCAGCCTGGCTCCAGTGCAGAGGGTCTCCTGTCCTGGGAGCATCTGCACAGCTTCCCCTGGACTTGCTTCAGCAGCTCCACATCCCTCTGATGTTGGGGGCCCCAGAACTGGAGGCAGCTCTGCAGGTGGGGTCTCACCTAAGCAGGGCAGAGGGGCAGATTCATCCCCGACCCTTCTGCCCACGCTGTGGGGATGCCAACTTTACGATGGATCACTACACCTCACTCCTCACATTTGAGAGAAAGCCCCAGGTAGTGGCTGTGTACCTGTCCTTGTGCTCTGTCCATGCCCTGGGGACTCACTGTTTCCCAAAGGATCAGGCCAGTGCCTGCGCTGAGCAGAGGAGGCTGACTGTCCTGTTTTGCTGCTGAAGGGTCCTGTTCCAGGAGCACCTCCAAAATCTGGACAGAAGTCTTTTGTGGTGTGCATCACACATCCCAAGCAATGCCCCTTCTCTGATGTCACTCCTTTCCAGGCCAAGGACTGTCACTGCCTCCTCAGGACACCTTCCTGGATCGAGTTTTCCATGTCTTAAGGTCCAACACTTCGTGCTACCCCTGCAGCAGCCCCAGCCCCCCCCACACCCCGCACCTTCTGTCCATCCGCGTACACGGCATATCCAGTGACCCGGACCCCGTTGGAAGAGCCCTCGGCGTCAATGGTGACAGGTAACCAGCTGATAACCAGGATACCTGGAGAGGGACCAGCTTCTACCTGGACATCCAAAGGAGCATCAGGTGTGCCTGTGAGAGACCAAACACAATTTCCTCTTGCTTGTCTGGCTACAGCATAAAGCTCAACCCTGATTAGAATCAAAGAGCAAACTCCCAAACCAGACCTGCCCCTGCAGAACTGAACTACAACAGCCAGGCCAGTCCTGGGAAATGACAGACAGAACCAGAGGAAATAAGGTGCTCTTGTTCTGTGAGAGCTTTAATGCACAGAGAACAGAACTTTGCAAAAGTAGCTGAGGCCATGATGCAGCAACCCTTGGAGCAAGGTCACGGCAAACCATCTCTTCCCTGCCCAACCAGCTGCTCCAACCAGCACAGAGGATGTCTTCCCAGAGCAAATGAAAGCAAAAGAGATAATCAAATTTTAAAATAAAGGAAGAAAAACATTAAGAAAAAACAGTGCAGCACCTCAGGCTTTGGGGACCTAATCAACCTTGCTTCCCTTTGCCCCACGGCTTCCCCAGCAAAGGGCCAGCTGAGCACAGCCTCTCCACACGCAGAGGCCGCCGGTACCTGCTAGAGGGGTAGTGAAGTGTATCACAGCTGAGTCCTGCTCCTGCCCCTGGGGCACCTCCTCCCAAGGAGTTTTCATGGGCCGGGCCTCCAGCTTGGCCACATACTGGGTGCTGGGCTGCAGGTTGCGGAAGGTGTACCAGTACACGCCCGGCTTGGTCACATCGCACTCCTGCCCGTTGAGGTACACCCCATGGCTGTAGTTGCTGTTGCAGGGAAGCCACGTGACCTCTGCTGACGTGGCCGTGACACTTCTGACTTTCAGCATCGTCGGTGCCACGCCAAAAGCCTGCCCCACAAAGAAAGTGCAGCGCAGTTTATCAGAGCTGCCGTGCTCCGTCACCGTCTGCACGGACACGCGGTAAGCCCTGCTGTGTAAATCCAGCTTTTCTATCACTGCTTTGGTCTGAAGGCCACTCTTCACGTTCTGACGTAGCTCTTCATCCACATAGATGTTGTAGCTTTGTATGTCTGGGCAGCCAGCTGGCAAAAGAGGTGGTTCCCAGCCTACAACTATGCTTCTGGCAAGCTGCTTGATCAGAGTCAGTTTTCTTGGGTAAGGCACTGCTGTGTGACTAACGGGTTCCTCCCGGTCTCCTTCTGCTCTACTGGCCAACGGACTGACGCTACTCTCTTCAATGGAGAACTCGCTCTTTTCTCCACTGCTGGTGCTTGCACTGACCAAACTTTTCTCCTGGTATGAGCTATGGGTGAGATCACTCAGCTCCGGAGGCAGAAACGTCATGAGGTCATCATCTGAAACTCGCTCAACAAAATTGGAGGGGACCAGCCCTCGCCGGCCATCCATCAGCTCCCCTAAACAAAAAACAGGACACCTGTTACCACTGCTCCTGCCTTTGAGCCTTCCAACTCAGCTGTGAGGACTACGGGACAACATCTATGCCAGGGTACAACTGCTCTGCAGTCAGGAGTGGAAAAAACCTCAGGGAGGTTATTCCTGGCAATGTTTCCTGATTTCCTAGGGCTTCCCTTGTTAGGTCCCAATGGACACAGTGAGGAGACTCACTGCTCCACACATTTCAGAGCCAACTAGGTAAAAAGCTGGGTTATGTAATTAGCTAAAGGGTTTCTCCTTCTTCATTATCCCATTCTTCCTCATCACAGCTCCTTCACTAACTTTTTCAGCCTTCCCGAACTATGCAGATGGATGATTTTATGTCTTCTCCCAGCCATACAGATTGGGGGTTTGCAGTACTTCCTCAAGAAAGTCCATCTTTCCAGCTCTGTATTTAGCTCTGGCCTTCCTTTTAGCTCCCTCCTTTCTCAACTCCTGTACTAAAGGTGTCCCAAAAAGACTTGTGGGGACAACAGATACACAGCACTTGGTCTGTGCAGACCCATCATACCACAAAGGAGCAGCACATGGGGACTGCACTGCCTTCCCCCTTCCGAACTCTAACACAGCAAATCAATTGAAAGCAGGGAAAGCAGAAAAGGTTAGTAAAGAATAACCTTTTTATTCTTTAAACAATAAACAAACAAATAAATGATAAGCTTGGGAATAGAAAGAAAGAAAAATGAGGCAGAGCAGTCACAGAACAAGCAGTGCAACACACATGCATTTGCCTCAGCTCTTGCAAAGCACCTCAGGAAATCAGGAACCATCTCCCTTTAAGCAAGTGGCTCCACAAAGAAACTTCAGCACAAATTTACAGCCCACAAATCTTGGTTTTGATTCCATCTACCTCTTAATCAACCAGGATCATGTTTGCAAAGGGGCCAGAACAGAAAAACTGTGTGACAGCAGCGAGGGTCACAACTGTAATTTGGGTTGGGCGCCAAAAGAGCACGAGGCAATGGAGCCCATCACCTGCTGCAGTTCCTGGCTCACTACAGTCACTGGAAAGAGGGAAACAGCCCATCTGCAGAAGGGGCTGAACATGTTCCTCTCCATGATGAGGGAGGAACCATATGGGAGTTGAAACCATAGGGCATGAAAACCAGAACTTGCTGAAAGTAGTAGCAAAATTTCCACTGAAATCACTAGACCAGGATTTCATGACTGAGACTTAATTAAATCATAACATAAATAAAAGCCTTTTCCAACAGAATCTGCTCTTCCTTCTAACAAACTAACTTTGGGCAGAAAACCTTTACCTTGAGGTTTCAAGATTCACTAAATTCCTCTCTCATTTTCTGGGGAGAGATCAACTCTCCCACAGCAGGTCAGTCACATTTCATTTTACTAGAACACACCTTCAAAGAAGCCATCTTCATCCATGTCTCCATAGATGTAAATATATTCTCCAGCAGTCAGTGGAAGCTCTGCCTCTGGATTTTCATTAGGTCCATCAAAAGGATTGTAGCTGAAATATTTACAATTGAAAGACTTAATTGGCATAGGAACCTTCCCAGCAACACATTCCAGCTGTGAAGCTGATAAGCTTTCAATTCACTGGGAATGCATCCACTTTGGCAAGCAGCAAATTCCAGAGACAAAGGACGAGACTTTAGTTTACATATAAAAATATTTAATAACAGGTAATTTCTGAGGAGCAGAACAGATGACTTGTGACATCCAAAGAACAGGGATATGAAGATGCTGAGGGGACTGGAGCATCTCTGAGGGAGCTGGGCCTATTCAGCCCAGAGGAAAGTCAACAGAAAGGGGCTTTTATCAATGCCCAGGTGTATTTAGGGTGGGTGTCAAGAGGAGTGGGCCAGACACTTTCCACTGGTGCCTAGCAACAGGACAAAGGGCAATGGGCACAAACAGGAAATTCCACCTGAATCTGAGTAAAAACTTCTTTTCTTTGAGGTTGAGCAAGCACTGGAAGAGGCTGCACAGAGAGGTTGTGGTGTCTCCTCCTGCTCTACCCCACATTTTACACAGCACTCCAAAAACTTTGCTAGCAAGAGAGTTAGAAATACACTGGTGATATGGCTTGGACTCGAGGCAGTTCTAACCTGCCTACCCAGGGATCCTCAAACTAATCAGAGGGTGTCATTTCACAGCAAAATGCCTCAAGAAAAACCTTTATCTTTACAAACACCTACTGCCAATTCCTATTCTTTACCCCTTAAAAGGGTTTTATTCATGCCAAAACAATGTTTACCTCTGTGATCTGATTGAGACCTCATGGGCCCAAGACTGACCTGAAGACACAAAGCACATCTGATGTGCTCCTCACAAGCATGGAATCTTCCCAGTTCTCTTCCTCCCAATTCCCAATATAAAAGCTGAAGGATTGGTAATAACTGAACTGTAGTGATTTGGGCTTGACCATGGTGGCTCAGTGAACAGCAACAGTCATCAAAAAATCTGTGTTTATTCTGTGCATTTTTTTTTTGTCCTTTAAAAATCAGAGCCAGAAAAATTTTGGCCAAAAATTTCAGGAATTCCAAGCTGAAATTTTCTTAATTGTTGGAATAAGATTTATTGGAGAAAATTTCTTGCACTGTTCTGAAAAAACCAGACAATTCAACAAATACATCAAGTCCAACTAATTTTCAACAGAGAACACTGAAATTTTCACACAGTGCTGCTCACTGAACAGCTACTGAGCTTCATGTGCTTTTGTTGAGCTAAGCCTGGACTGTGCAGGAAGTAACAAGTCTCAAATCATGGAATGGTTTGGGTTGGAAGGGACCATAAGGATTTCAGCCCCTGCCAAGGGCAGGGACACCTTCCACTGTCCCAGGCTGCTCCCAGCCCCAATGTCCAGCCTGGCCTTGGGCACTGCCAGGGATCCAGGGGCAGCCCCAGCTGCTCTGGGCACCCTGTGCCAGGGCCTGCCCACCCTCCCAGGGAACAATTCCTTCCCAAGATCCCATCCAGCCCTGCCCTCTGGCACTGGGAAGCCATTCCCTGGGTCCTGTCCCTCCAGCCCTTGTCCCCAGTCCCTCTGCAGCTCTCCTGGAGTCCTTTAGGCACTGGAAGGAGCTCTAAGGTCTCGCCAGAGCCTTCTCTTCTTCAGGCTAGACACCCCCAGCTCTCCCAGGGTGAAAATTCCATGGAGAAATAAGATGAAAACTCTAACCTATTATTATCCAGTCCTAACAGTGGGGAATCCTAGATAAGAATGTGAAGTAGGGAACTATGGAGAACCCGTGTAACTTGACAGAGCACAAGCAATGACCACTCGGTACCTGTATCGAGCTAAGAACACCTGGAGCTTTGCAGGGCCTTGGCTGCCTGGCTCTGGCATGAGGGAGATGCTGTCAACATCCAGTTCTTCCATTTCACTTGCAGTGTCCACCTAGAAATGTTGAAGATAAGGATCTGAGTAAAGGAACACTCCAAGTGTTTGTACATGGTGAACACATCCTCTAAACTCGTGGCTGGTGTCAGTCTGGCCCCTGGGCTAAGGACCATCCATAAGAATGACTTTTTAGGTGAGCTAATAATAGTAGTAAGAGGCAACAGCCCCAAGTTGGAGCTTCAGTCAGACATTATGAAAAACTCCTTGCCAGGTGGGTGATGCAGCCTTGGGAACAGTTCCCAGAGCTGGGGGATTTCCATTCTTTAAGAATCCGTAGCCTCAGCTCAGCAAAGCCATGGCCACACTGAGCTGGTGACAGTCCCACTGGAGCAGGAGATTGGACTAGAGGCTCTGGAGACCTCCTCCAGCCCACACATCCGTAATTCAGTATGTTGATTCCCTGCTGCCTCTAAATGGTAGCTGTGCCTGTGTGCAACACAAATGTCAACCTGAACGAAGGAGCTCTGTTGGATGTTGAGGTCTTTAACTGCTTCTGTCCTCTCCAACACCTGCAAATTTTCTGTATGGTGTCTGTGTACTTTAGACAGAACTTTGATTGGAACTCCTGGTTTTAGCTGGCTCTGCTAACAGCACATGCTGAATGAAAAAGTACAGGAGTCAGGGCAGGAAGCCCCCCTTCCTGCCACAGCCTCTCCCTTTCTAGCCAGCAGCTCCTTCTGCACTTCCCAAGCTGGAGGCTGCACCCTCAAGGCATTTGGTGCCTACTGGCAAAGCACCTTTGAGAAATTTCTCTCAGCTTTTTTGATCCCAGTAAAATTTGGGGATTTTACATCCAGTGGCAATGGGTTGTATAATGCACCCCTTCTTCCTGAGGCAATGCACTCCCTGGGGTTTGTCTGAAATTGTGCCAATGAACCAATTCAAGCTGCCTTTTTAAAGCAGACCTCGAGGCAAATGCGTTTGTGATGAAGACCCATTGCAGGCACCAAAACACAAAGTATTTTCCCTAATACATGAAGTGCCAGACTTAATCTCAGAAAGAGTTCAGAGCATCTTTTCAAGGTAGTGTACTCCTTGTAATGCAATCCTGCCCGTGTCCTTGGAGAACAAACACCCCTAACACCCAAATGGAGGCCTGGAATGTTCCCACAACTACGTGCTGGCTCTTTTCCAAGGATCCCACACTGATCTCTGCAGGCATCTATCTCTCCAGGGAGGCATGGTGGCTTCCAAGCTTTCTCTTGAACTAGAAAGCAGGCATTTTTCCTGCAATAGACTTGCTAACAGTTCCATACCTGTTCCTCCCCAGGTGTGACCTTCACTTTGTCTCTGAACGCGGCACTTCCCTGAGCTCTTACACAGTGGGAGGCTCAGCCTGGCACTGCAGCAGCCCTTTGTTGTGGGTGTCCTGACCTGGGCACCTCCGCACTTCAGTGGCTTTAGTGCTCAGGAAACCCCAGAAGAGCAAAAGGTGCCCCTCAGGCCACCACACCCAGCCCTGCTCACAGCACTGCTCTGCCCTAAACTGTCCCCTCAAGTGATGCACAGGAGAGAGCATCAAGCCCAGCTCAAGTGAACCCCACATCACCACGAAAGGGCTCCTGGGGAGGAGAAGCAACAACCATCAAGGAGATCTTGGTGACACAAACATGCAAAGCCCGTTAGTTCCATCCCCCTTAGCACAAACTTGGCATCTTCTCATGGTTTCTTTCACCAAGTAAAATCTTAGTAACTAAAAACGCCAAACAAGAAGTTTGAGTTCCTCATCCACAGCTCAAGGCCAAAAATAGTCTGGATACGGTTTCTCCCCATGCTAAAAATTCCAGTTTGTAGCCTTTACGTGTTTTAGTGGCAGCTGAGATGCCACAAGGAAGCTTAGCAAGAGCCATCTCACACTTCCCATCCCACTCCTTCTCCAAGCTCCCAGGCACTGTCTAACCAGTTGTTTCCTTCGTGGAGCACAGCAATATATTCAAATGAGCATTACAGACATGGCATCCAAGGTAATTTCAGTATTTTCCTACAGCTTTTCTCTTGTTTTTCCCATTTTCTTCAGGCAGCCAGAAGGGAATGAATGCAACCTTTCTGGTGAATGCATGTGACCTTACTGGGGAGTGAATGCAACTTTACTGGTGCTCTCAGCAGTGCATTTATTCCCTTCTGGCTGGAAAGCACAGGCGGCAGAGGGGACTCCCATACTGACCTCTGGAGTTGGGCAGGATTTTGGGCTGTTCTGCATGGATTCTGATTTTGAAGAGCTGGACTGAGATTCCCCTTTCTTGGATTGTTTCTGAGTACTGGTGGGAGCAGCTGGGGAGCCCGTGGTGGTGTCTGGCCCCCGTTGCGACAGCTGCAGCTCATCACTCCCTTCATTGTGAATCTTCTTTGTGCTCTGATGGGGGAGCAGCCCAGGAACAGCTGATTCTGCAATAAAATCAGCTGGCCATTAGTTACAGCCACAGGCAGGATACAGGACCAGCAACGAGCATCCCAGGGAGCAGCCCAAGTCTCTACAAACGCGTCTCGTTCGACAGACTGGACACCTGTGCTCTCCCTGGCCGCAGAAATGCCAAGTTCTCTTTACAAAATGAACCAAAAGTATTTGCAATAGGGACAGAGATGCCAAAATTACACTAAACATTTGCATTATCTCCTTTAGCCCTTTTCATTTATATCAATATCAACCCATTTGTCAAAGCCCTCTCAGGCACATCCAGCAATTACCCTTGTCCCAGCGGGGCTGCGGGGCGGAGCTGCACAGAGCAAGGGGCAGCTCCGAAGTCACCAGAGTGGAGGTGAGAAGGTCGATTTTTCCTGTTTGAAGCCGGAATTGTTGGAGTTCCTGCGACAGGAGGCTGAACTGCTCTGTTTGACTGCGACACTGGTCTTCCAGATCCTTCACCCGGGCCTGCCAGGAGAGAACAAGGTGAGGAACAAACCCCTGTTGAAACACTGAGGTTCCAAACAGGATTTGCCTTTGCTGCATCTTTTCCCAGACTCCAAGGAGCTAAAGGATGCTTTTAAATGCCCTGCCGAGGAACAGTCATTGGAAACTGGCAGCTTCACACCTCTACTTATTTTAGAAAAGCTGAGGCTTATCATCTCTGAGGAAGCTGACTGCAAACTCCATTAGGACTTATCCCTAAAATGCTGGGTCTGAACTCCAGTATCCTCTCCCAGCCCTGCACAAGACCTGATGAGGTAAGTCAGAGATAAATAAGCCTTAAAAAGATTCAAAAGGCTTTGCATGGTTTTTGGACCCTTAAAATCACGTCTCCAAAAGGAATTGCTCTCCCAATCCTGCCCATCACTCCAGAGGCTCCAACAAGCTCCCAAAACCTTAACCTGACCTCGCCACCATTCCAGGCATGACTACCAACTGTCCCTCCAGACCTTGGCTCCTCCAGGCACTAGGAAGGGCAGAGCTCACGGGCCCGTGCTGCAGAACTCTCCTTTGAAGTGTGAGGCCCATACACTTCCCCCCTGGTCCTACAGGGATGATTTGCTCCAAATCCATGCTGAGGACAAGAAAGCCACACCTCAGCAAGATGAGGTGCCAAGGAACCTTGGGAAATACTATGGAGAGGGAAGGACACATTCCTGCTAGAGAACCTTTTGTATTTTCCCATATTCTCTTCTTACCACCTCTAGAACTTCCCCTTACAAAATATTGCTGATTCCTGGCTGTCTTTACACATCCCCACATTCCCCCAGGTTGTAGGTAGATCAATTCCCAAGTGATTGCAACTGCTCCTTTCCCTCCTCTCACTGCTTTTTGTAGGTAAGATGCCCCAAAACAGATGACTGCACTGCACTCTTCAAAATTTTCCATTCTACAAAATGTATTTGAAGTGTTTTTTCTCCTTCCAACTCAAAAAATAAATTATGCCTTGAAATATTACATGAAGACAGAAAGTCTGGATTTTTAAGCAGGTCTAAAAATAACATTTCTGACCTGGAAAAAGCTCTCTCTGTGGTCTCAGAGTAACAGAAAACCTTTGTAGCCGCTCCCTAAGGATTTAGGAGAGTCATGCATTTTTATTTCACTGTGTCATATCTGTTTTAGGTGTTTCAGTTTATTACTTGTTCCCTTCACAAGTCCAAAGGGGCTCTCATGCTCTAAGGAAAGCTTGGATAAATCTCTCAAGTTTGGCAAGAACGGTCTCTGAACTGAAATCAGATGCCAGGAGGAGCTTCCAGAAGTGTCTGTGCTATCCACTTGCTCAGAGTCAACTCCTTGTTTACTAAGTCACATTGCACAGGATTCCTCTGCCATTAAGAGTGTTTGAATTTACTTACAGTTTGGGTTTTTCACATAAATACTTCTCCCCTACACATTACATCTTATTAGAGAAAAGAAACAGTAAGAACAGCTGCACTGGATCAAAGGAGGGCTTCCTCAAGTCCAGCATGCATCCCTGATCCCACCTCGGGACACAGCCTACAACAACAGACAGGTACAGAATGACTGCAGGACCAGAGGGGGATTTGCTGTCTTCTCTGGAGACATGAGCCAGCAGATGCATCAGGATACTGTGTTTAACAGCATCATAATAGTACCTTGTCCTGCGAATTCATAAACCACAGTTTAAATCCATTTACACTGGTGGCCAAGCCAATAGTCCGGATAAATCACAGTTTAATTCTAAGACACCTAATTAGTCAGGTGTCTTTTAATCTGTTGTTCCAAACAACATACAAACATCCCTTAAGTACTACTGCCACATCATACACAACGTGTACTTCTAGCAGCTACTTGCAGGGGATCGCAGACAGCTGGGAAGCAGCAGGTTTCCAGGGCAGTGCTGGGAGGCAGGAGGATAAGGAAGAGGAGGCCCAAGGATGTGGCTAGGAGGTTCAGGGAACCAGCAGGAATCAAGCTCCAGACACAGAGAAGACTTCTGTGTCTATGCCCAACCCAAAATGGGGAGAAAGAAGCCTCCCACAACTGGGACTGCATTTCCAGAAGAGGCTGCAAGAGCAGGAGCAGAACTTGCTGGGGTCAGTTTAACCCCCAATTCAGGAACTGATTCTCCACACCCAACCACCAGCAGGTCAGCCCCATCCTCTAAGACACTCTCCTCAGCTGGTCTGTCCACCTCTCCAGCTCATGCTCTCCTTTCAGACGTCCCTTGTTCCCTTTCTCCATATCTTCTGCTATGTCCCTTTGAGATCAGAGAATTCCCATTTTGCTACAGATGTGCAGTCCAAGATCTTGCTAAAAACATGGCTGATGCCAAAGGAACTAAAGGAACATCCATAACTCTACATCAGTGTGGGTGCCACTTCTACGAGATGTGGGCATATCCCAATAAAGTCCTTTCCTAAGAGTTCCCAACACCTTACTGCTTTTTTGACCAGACTTGAGGCTGGCATTTTTTTAAAAACTCCCTTACCTTCCACCCTGCACCTCCCGCACCAGCAGGGAATTCTGAGCCCACCACTGGGCATGTTTAGCCCCTGCTCTCTTCCTTCCATGTGCCTTTGCACAGTCAGTGTTACCTGCATTACCCATTCCTCCTGAGATCTCTGCCAGACTGGAAGATTTCAAAGCAGTTTTCTATCAGCTACAAATCCCAGCACTTCTATACCGGCCTTCTTTCCAAACCACCTGTGAACAGGCCAGCTAGCACAGCTCCCAGGCTGGAACTTCATTGCCTACTACCTCTTCTGGGAAAACTATTATCTGCAATCTCTGCTTCCCATCTTCCACCCAGTTACAAAGCCAGCAGGACCCGTCTTCTTCTCCACAACGCTCATTTGCAACAGTGTCACCACTGCCTTTGGGGTTTGAAGGAAACACTTCACTCTTGGACTGCAAGTACTTCCCAAAAGACACTTAAATGTGGAGAAGGAGCACAGTTGGGCAATTCTAAAAATCTGGAAGTGCCCAAAAAAGTAAACTCCTAATTCTAATTGGTCAAGAAGGCAAGGCACTTAAAGAGAAAAGCAGCTGCTCCATCAAACTCGCAGTGGGAGTTCCTTTAATTACATTTATTTCTTGGCAGTAACACTCTTGCAATCTTTTCCAGAGTATAGTTAAAACAAGAATATCAAGCAACTGTCAAAGTCAGAACAGAGGGGAAAATGTCCTGTTTGACAGGATTAGAGCAGTACCTGCATACAATCCAAAGTACTCTGGGAGCAAGAAGAAAAGCAAAAAGAGATATCAAACCACATCAGCAGTTACACTACAACACTCTGCCAAAGACAACCCCACCCTCAGCCTGAATGAAACTGTTTTCTCACCAACTTACAGCGTCTGCCTTGCTCCATACTGAGATTCCCATCTCATTCCCAGAAGCATCTGCTTGCCAAACAACAGCCAAATCCCACACACCAAATGCACGAATAAGATAACCAGGCACTTTTCGAGGGCCTCCAAATCACAGAGTGCTTTGAGATGAACGACAACATGCTTAGAGTGGCTGCTGAATTTCAAGCCCCCTTTCCCAGCACATTGCACTCACCCAAAAGTCAACGGAATGGATATTTTGTGCCCAGACCTTTCCCTAGGTCTGAGACCATGGGAGTGCTGGGAATCAAAGCGCAGCTCAGAACCTGGCTGTGACAGGATCTGAAGCAGCTGACAGCCTGCTCAGTCCTGCATCCTGCTCCTAGGTCAGGGAAAACAAGCAAAGTTGAGCTCTGGTCACCTCATTTCCCACCAAAACTGGATTCCTGGAAGGAGGCTGTCTCCTTTTGCTTCTATGCAGTGCCAAAGGCAGTTGAAATCTTGTCTCATGTACTTTGGAACCACTGAACTACCTCGTTCCCATGATCATAACCCTCAAGCTTTTCCTCCTAAGCTGAGACAGTGCTTCTCTCCATGGCTTTCCTGCACACACCCCATTCCATACTCTCCTCACCCCTGTCACTGCCTTGTCTGGAACTACAGAACACCTGAGGCTGAAGGAGATCACCCGGAACACTGGGATCACCTGATCCAAGCCCTCAGCTCAGAGCACGGATGGCTGCCGAGAGCTCTGTCCAGTTCTGAACATCTCCAAGGAGGGAGACTCCACTTATGACAATCATGGGACAGAACTCTTCCAACAGGAAAATGGACTACACTCATTCTTCATTAATCTCACATCAAAAAGCAATTCAAGCACATGTAAAAATGATAATACATAGCCCAGGCATCTCAAACCCCCTAAATTATGCCATACACTGATGTTCTGGAATGACTATGATTATAGTTAAGTAATTTAAATGACTGTTGCTCTGCATTAATCTGGCTTTTAATAACAATTCCTCTTTTTTTGGTCTATTTTGTAAAATTCAGGGTTGAATGGGGCTCTAAGAAACCTGGTCTAATGGAAGGTGTCCCTGCCTATAGCAGGAGGTGGAACTGGATTAACTTTAAAGTCCCTTTGAACCCAAACCATTCCATGATTCTGTGATCTCTGTACCAGTACCATGAAAGCAAAAATATTTAACTGATAAGGCCCTTGCTGAAGAACACAACCAGCCCCTCGAACACGGAACAAGAGGACTGTCTGTTTCTTCCTTTGCACAGGGAGATGTCTGCTGTAAGCCTAAGGAGCTTCTCCAACCTTTCACTGAGTTAGTTCAGAAAATGTTTGGCAAACATCATAGAATCATCAAATCCCAGAATGGTTTGGACTGCAAGGGACTTTAAAGCTCATCTTGTTCCACAGGCAGAAACACCTTTCACTAGACCAGATTGCTCCAATGGCCTTGAAACAGAATACAGCAACCCTCCCTCTCCCTAAACGCTGCTCAGAACCCAGCTGAACACCAGCTGATGTAGAGCAGCACCTGTATCAGCTGATCCCATCTCTGCAGCCAAAGCAGAGGTCCCCAAAGGGATGTGGCAAGAGGACAAGATATGATGTCACATCCCCCAGTACTCACCCAGCCTGCAACACTTCAATCCTGTTTAGCAGGAGCCCAGCACTCTTGGGCTCTACAGCTCAGACAGTGGCCCAGCCCCCTCCAAAGCTGGTGCTATTTGCAGTCAGGGAGCAATTTCCTCCATCAAGGACACTTCCCATCTGCATCAACAATCCTGGGCCCCCAAGAGCCACAGAGCTGCACAGCAGTGGGCACAGGGAGCTCACTCTGACATCCCTGCCTGTTTGTCACCGCTGGAGACAGGAGCATGGCCCCCGGAGATCTCACTGTCTGGGTGCACAGTAAGACCTTCTGCTCACCTCAGGTGTTTCAGTGCACAGAAAAGCTCTGAGAGAGCAGAAGATGCTCCCCTTGCCACCACACCCAACCCAACCCTCTGGCAGTCACTAAATTGCCACATCAAGTTCCAGGGTTTGGTGCTGTGCCTTTGCAGCTCCAGGAATCCAAGGTTTTCTCCAAAGTCATCCTGACAGACACTGAGCTGATGCCAATCAACCCCAAAGCAGTGCTCAGCACATCTGGCAGGCTGCACCAGTACCCTGTCAGCCACCAGGCAAAGCACATTCCCTGTGCATGTCAGAGCAAATGGGACAAGGGAGCTGCCTCAAGCTTCACCACTCCTTATGCTCAGGTTTTCCTACTTTTCCCTAATAAAACAAAGAGCACGCATACACAAGGGAAATTTTAAATCCCATGGGCACAAGTATTCTCCTTTCACATGATGCTGGAAAATGGAGCAGGCAGATCTGAGTTTGATTACTTAATGCATCCCTAAAAGAGTTTTTGGGCACGATCTGAATGAAGTAACCTATCTAAGGACTGAGCAGGCCAGGATTTAATTCCCTGACCTTTGACCCAAACGTTACTTTCACTGCAGCAACATGTTGCATCCGATCAAGACACTACAGCATTTTGCACAAGAACCAACAAGACCCAAGGCATCCAAACTGATACTATAAACAAAAGATACCAAATCTGGAACCACTAATTCCTCTTGTGTCTTTCTGTCTTACCTCTAGAAGCTGTACCGCTCCCTCATGTTCCCTTCTTGCCTCTGCCTGCGCCTAAAGAAAAATAAGGAAGGGAGTAAACCAGAAAGCAGCCAACCTGAGTTCACTTCTACTGTCATCCTACCTTGGTAGTCCATTGTAGACCAGAGCACAGGTCTGGTGAGGAGCAGCTGAGGGAGTTGGGAAAGTGGCTCAGCCTGGAGAAAAGGAGGCTCAGGGGGGCTTCTGACTCTCCACAACTCCCTGACAGGAGGGTGCAGCCAGACGCAGGGTGTCAGGCTCTGCTCCCAGGGAACAAGGGATGGGACAAGGGGAAACAGCCTCAAGTTGTGCAAGGGGAGGGTCAGGTTGAATATTGGGAAAATTTCTTCACAGTCCCTGGCGCAGACTGCCCAGCGCAGCGGTGGAGTCAGCACCCCTGGGGTGGTTTAACAGCTGTGTGGATGTGGCACTTGGGGACATGGGTTAGCGGTTGTCTTGCAGCGCTGGGGGAACAGAGGGACTCGATGATCTTAGAGGGCTTTTCCAACCTTTATGATTCCATGATTTAATTATTTAAACCACTGTATAGTCTGGAAACATCTCTGGGCTCCGGACACACAGCAGTGAAAGGCCAGAACTAACATTCACAAGCAAAGCCCTTCACTTTGCTCAGGTACCAGAGTTCACCTGGACTCAGACACTCTTACCCTGTAAACACTCACCTACCTCCTCCATGCACACCTCCAAAGGAAACAGGGTGCAGGAGGCCATTCAGAGAGGAAAAGGCCCTGTCACACCCCACATACCTGCTGCAACCGCCGGACCTCCTCCTGCTTCTCCTGCAGGACTAGCAGTGCTTCCTTGTGCTCCACTTCCAGCTGCTGCCTCCGCTCAGCCACATTTCTCATGTGCTGCAAGACATGGCACACACACTGAAACCCTGTCCTGTGTCCTACCAACAGCCACAAAGCCAAACCAGGGCCTGTATTTCATATCATTATTGCACAAAGTAAGAAATGCCCATCGCAAGGCAGAGCAACACAGTCACAGAAAACCCTCAAATCAGTGATGGCCATCTTATCTCCCACACAAATCCCTGAAGCAGCCTTTCCAAAGCACCTCTGCCCACTTTGGAAAGCCACATTCCAGGATCCTGCAGAAGCAGAATTCCCAGTGGAATTCCCAGCACAGAGACAAAAGAATGGTCAAAAAAGGCAAAGAGACAAGTGCCATCCAAAGACAGCAGTAAGTGTTTGGACAGTCCTTCCAGCCATGTGGATCCTACTGACCTTCAGCACCTGCTCTAGATTCTCCAGCTTGGTTTGGAGTCCTTGATTCGTCTGAATTACTGAATCCCGTTCCTTAGTCACCAAAACAACCTGCAGTTTCAGGTCAGCATTCTCAGATTCAACCTGAAGAGAAAGGATTCTCAGTAAGCACAAGCAGCCATAGGTGCTCCTTGTATAAGTAACAGAGACCGGTTTATTTCTGTGCTTTCTGCTAGCAATGATACCAAAACCAGGAACCTCCTCTCCTTCTGGTTTTCATTTAAAACAAATAAATGAGCATTTGTATCAGGCCTCAACATGTAACACTTTATTTGCACACTGCTTCCCTCCGTAGATTCATCTCCCTCCCTGTTTCCAAGGAGGAAGAGACTGGGATAGGAACAGGCTATATAACGAAGAAAAAAAAAAAAAGCATGAAGGTCTGTAAGCATTTTTAATGTCTAATGGTAGGATTAAACACAGAGAATGGGACAGAAAATTCAGCAGCCTGCTGAAATCATCTTTGCCTTCTCCACTTATCACAAGGAATTTTTGGTTCCAGGGTGCACTATAGCCTGATGACTACCAGCAATGCAAGCAAAGGCAAACATTTCCACTTACAGCAGTTATTAAACACATAGGAAGCCTTATGCAGGGTGGCAAATTGACACATGGGACTGACAAATGACTTTCTAACTCTTGTGCATTACATTTGTCCAGAGAAGAAGCTGGGAACAGAAGCCCAGATCAGCACATGACCATTACTGAAGCTGGAAATGTGAGAACAGCATGTTCTTCTCAGTAACTCTGCAGAAGCCAATGCTGCCAACCTGACAAAGACGCTGCTTTTACCTGTCCTGCCCACCCAGCCTTCTCATTCAGCTGCAAGTTCTCTTCGGCCAGTCGTGCATTTTCACTCTGCACCTCCTGCAGCTGGATCTCCTGTCCAGAAAGAGCAGGAATTACTACACCAAGGCCCTCCATCTAAATCCCCCAGATTATCCTGCAGAGCAGCTCCACTGCTCCTGTTTCCTGATGGTGCAGGATGCTGGTGCAATGCTGCTTGAGGGGTGGGAGGCAACAGTGAGCAGCACTGCTCAAACAGAACCCAGCCCTGGGCCTGGGGTTGGACCTGGATGACCTTTAAGGTCCCTTTCAACCCAAACCAGTCTGTGATCTCTTAAGGAAAGCAAAGCAGAAACAGAAGGGAGAAATCCAGATGCTCTGCTATCACTTGCAAAAACTCCCTGGAATTAAACAGGATTTCAGCCAACAAGTAAGAAGCACAAGAAAATGACGGTGGGATGGTGGTATTACCATCTCCATACCTGTCTGGAGTGCCTGTGAAAATGGTATCTCCCCAAATTAGCAAAAGGTCATGGAATTTCATCCAGTAATTTATGTAGCTGTATTCAGCCCACAGGTAGCTGAAAGGCTAAATAAACAATCCCAGCCTTAATGGCTGGAGCCCCAAATTTGTGACACTGTTCAAATAAACAGAAACACTGGTGATTCCTTATTAAGATGAACTGAAGACGATCCAAGAGAGGCACAAAACAACTCAGCTCCTCTTCTCCCATTATGCTCATAACAGTAGGCAACAAGAACACTTACTAGTTCTTTGCATCTTTTATGCTTTTTCCTCACTTCATGCTCAAGGTTTTCACATTTTTTGCGCTTTTTCTTGAGTTCAACTTCCTGCACAAAACAAGCAGAAGTAGATCAGCAAGTCCACACTCTTACAATGCATATGAAATTCAAGTCCAGCCTCTCAGACTCAGGGCTGTATTAGGTATTTTTATTTTCTTATGAAAATCTCTTTGTGACAAGCTTAAACAATGTAGAAACCAAGGGAGACTTTTCTGAAAGTTAGGAAAATCAAAAAATAAAACAACTATTCCCCTCTTCCCCAAGCCTTCAGTCTGGAAACAGTTCTGCTCCCATGTGTGTGGACTGTTCCTATCTACACAGGATAGCAGAGAGGACATGGTGTGGGAGACAAAACAACAGAGTTGTTTAAAATCTTCATCTTTAAACACCAGCTGCGCTACTTTAGCTCCTATTCTAATTCCAGTGACACCTAACAGAGCACAGACATCCTCTTTATCTGCAGCTATTCATACCCCTCAGACAGACAGGAGCTGCTAAACCTCCCTGTGAACTGTCTTAATTTGCTGGAATAATTCACAAGGGACACATTCCTCATCCACATCTGTCCCCAGTTCAAATATGTCTAAACCAAACACAGCCCAGAACCTACTGGCATGTTCCCCTCTTCTTTGAGTGTGACATATTCCCCTGCCAGCCCAGCAGCTGCCACCCAGCAACACTCTGCATGCAGATGGCCTGTGTTTTCCTACCGATTCCCCGAGCTTCCTGCTTTTGCAGAGCAGCTGCACCTAAAGAGACGTCAGTCCCCAAAATCTCTACCTGGATTGCACATGTGAACCCCACAACAAAAATAAAAAAGTAGAGCACTCCTTCCCCCAAACCAGGTTCACAACTCACCAGCTGCTGTATCTGTTTGCTGCTCTCCTGGTTTGTCACTGCATTTTTGGGAGGGGAATTTTCATGTCCTTCAGAGGCAGGTCCCAGTGGTTGCACACCTGGTTCCACCTGAAAGCACAGGAGATGCCAGAGAGCTCAGGGACATCCAGGACAACAGTGCACAACGAGGGAGAAGGGACTTTCCTGGCAGTACCCCCCAGGAGAGCAACGCTCCACAGGGAACTCCTGATCTCTGAGCCGCACCACGTGACATGGAGAAAGCTGGACACCATGCCAGGGATCTCTGTGCTGGGAATCTCCTGGAGCCCAGTGCCAACCAGCCCAGCTTGACTGAAGTGTCCCCGAGGCACAGCGGGCTCCTGGAAGCCCTCAGATCCAAGCTCCCATATTTGTGCCTCGCCTAACGACTCAATGACAGGCAGCAGCAACACCTTTCATGGCCCTCCCCAAAGCGACACAGAGAGAAGAGAGAACACAGCCCACAAACGACAGAAACAAGTGAAGATGTCAGAATCTAAGGGCAGGGAAGAGCAGACAAACACTACCAAGAAATGCAGCATCCCACCTCTGCTGGTAGCTGGGAAGGGCTGATAGGGCAGCAGTGCCATGGCTTCTGTGCCACCACCAAACCAGATGAAAGGAGACACTTTTTATACACATTTGTACACAAGTTTCTAACAAAATACCTTTTCATTTGGGTCACAGACAAACACACCTTAATCCTCTGAATTTTTGCTCTCAGCTGATACTTGACTTGACATTGTCTGCCCAGAATAATCCCTGACTACAGGGCAAAGACTGAGACACACAGAAGAAAAAGGGCCTTGATAAGGCTTTAAACATTAACTGTAAAGTTACTTCTGATAAACAGATTTTAGGGACAGATCTTTAAGGTCATCAGAGCCAACCTACAGAATGAGGAAGCAGCAGGACTTTATGAATCCATCTCAGCCTTAGCCTTCAGCTGACCTCTATTACTGGGTCCCCAACGGTTCTGTGGCTCACGTGCATGAGCACACAGGCGCAGGGATGGCTTCAGTAATATTAAGCCGACGGCAAGGAGCTGAGAAGGGTCCTTGCTGTAGAGTTCCACAGAAAGCAGTTTATTGCTGCAACTTGTGAAGGGTTCCAGAGGCAAATGACCCCGACCATGTGACAGCTGGAGCTTGAGTACAGGGCTGTGGCTAACACCAGGAGCCAGCTGGGGAATCAGAACTGGGGTCCATTACCATAACCGAACACCCTGGGAGAGGCTCCTTCCCCTCGCCATAACCGTAACTCTTTGGCACCAGAGACTGTCTTACCAAGAACTCTCTGTCTTTTGTACCACAGGTCAATCAGCCATCACAGACCTCTACTCAGACACAGAGTTCCTCATTTCACTCTGAACACCTTCAGTGCTGAGGAAGCAATGGGATGAGATCTGAGCTCCCTTTACAGCCAGTCATTAGGGCAGTGTCTAAGCACTACACCTAGGATGTGATTTTTAACCTATTTTTGGCTTGAAAGATCTAAGTTTTATCTATGTCTATATTAATGGCTCTTCTGCTGAAAGCCTGAGAGCTCCAAGAGCTCACACTCAAGCCCAGGCTACCAAGGACTTCTCCTTTTTTGCTACAAAGAAAATTCTGAAATCACCTCCCATGTGAACCCCGTTCCCTACCACCCATGGAATAAGGTTCACTGCAGAGTCTGACAGTCTCAGCACCAACCAGCACATGGAAATTGGGATCCTCCACCAACCCATGGTACCTCCATGAGTCCCAGCCCTTGGAAGCTTTCAGGTCTGCTGTGAAACCCATATTTAACTGTGGAATATCGATGTGGAAATGTTTCTGAGACTTTTTTGTTCTTTTTCAATCACCTTGCTCATATTAAGTTTCAAACTGGTATTCAGAGAATCCCAGAATCACTGAGTTTGGAAAAGCCCTCCAGGATCGAGTCCACCCTGTGCCCAATCCCCACCTTGTCCCCAGCTCAGAGCACTCAGTGCCACCTCCAGCCCTTCCTTGGGCACCTCCAGGGATGGGCACTCCAAACCTCCCTGGGCAGCCCCTGCCAAGGCCTGAGCACCCTTTCCATGGGGAAATTCCTGCTGCTGCCCACCCTGAGCCTGCCCTGGCCCAGCCTGAGGCCGTTCCCTCTCTCCTGGCCCTGTTCCCTGGCAGCAGAGCCCGACCCCCCCGGCTGCCCCCTCCTGTCAGGGACTTGTGCAGAGCCACAAGGTCCCCCCTGAGCCTCCTTTGCTCCAGCCTGAGCCCCTTTCCAGCTCCCTCAGCCGCTCCTGGGGCTCCAGGCCGGGGTGCTCCACAGTACAGGGTTCAGCCAAGGGACTGGCAACAGCCTCCTCCCTTCACCAGTGCTGTCAGACTTAGCCTCGCTGACTTACTCATCAGCCAGAAAATCTTCTGGCAGTGAGGACAGACTCTCCTGAGTCAGAGAAACGAAGCACGTGCATGAGAAAAGTAGTCTTGTCTGACAGAACCTGCAGGATCAGGTGAAAATCAAGGTATGGAAAGGTCATTCAAGGAAGGTAAGGGCAGGGTAGAGTGAAAAAACATCCATGCATCTCTCTTCACCACAGCAGAATTTGGGGGGCCACTTGGGACAGAAATCTCAAACTATGAAGAACAAAGCTGAGAACCTCTCTGAAACGGAACTGTCCATAAGAACTGTGGAAGCCAACAAAATAAACAGTAACAAACCACCAACATTATGTAATATTCACCCCAGGGCTCAAAAACCCCTTTGGCATAAACTGTGTCCTTCACTTCAGCCGTAACTGAATCAATACGTGCAGCAAGTCACTTCTGCAACACTGCCTTAACACAAAATAACTAGGAAGATGGCAAATACCATGTTTTAAGAGTATTTAAGCATATTTCAGCAGACATTTTGACACCAGTTCTGGGCAAACTGATAGAAATTGAAACAAAGGCAAATACTTAAAAAAACCCCAAACAAACTTATATTGGGGGGGGTGGGGGGGAGGGGGAAGGCAACATTTTCACAGATCCATGAAGAGTTTTTTAAGATGTCAGCAAGCAAGTGGGTGAGGGAGATCCAGTAGGAACCTGCTTGGGTGCACAGAGGACATTCAGCTGCAGTCCTTTAACGGGTGTCTGCAGACACTGAGCCACCACAGGGCGAGGGGAGGGTTTTTTCTCTTGGGTAAATACTCATTGAACATGAAAGGGCTGAAAAAGAGGGAGCAGGAACTGTGCTCTGCAAGTACTGATGTAGCAGAGACAAACAGTGACAAGGGCCTCGTGACACTGAGAAATTACAGAGACGAATGATGGTTTAATAAAGAGTGCTTAGACAAAAAAGTGAAGAGATCTTTTGGGAAAGGGAGAGACAACTTCATTACGCTATCATATAAATCAATGCCACAGCGGCCGGGATGCTGCTGCATGCTGCTTCCCCAACACAAAACCGACAGAAAAAACACACAAAGGAGAGAGACAAAGATGATGAACACTGAATAACAGAAGAGGCTGGAAAGAAACAAAAAAAACCGGCTGAAAGACAGGGGTTTACAAATCCAGGAGTGACTTGGAATAGACGGACAAGGAATGAATATTCAATGCACTTGCTGTAAGAGCCGGGGGCAATAAACGAGAGCAGCTGGCGGGAAGGTGGGGGGAAGACGCGCAGCCCGTCCTCCCACCGGGGAATGTGGGATCCTACCACACTGAAAACACGGGAAGAAACCGGGAGAACCCCCAGCAGCCGAATCCCCCGGAGCCCGCGGCTCGGAGACCCCTGACCCGCCGGCCCGGGGGCTGCAGGGCACAGCGGCACCCGCGGCCCGGCCCCGCGGAGGCCCCGGCCCGACTCGACTGCGCTGGGCGAAGCAGCTCCCCGGCGGGGCCTCGGGGCCGCCCGGCCCAGCCCGGCCTTACCTGGCGGCGGCGCGGCCCCGCCCGAGGCCCCGCGGCACCCCCAGCCCAGCCCCCGGCCCAGCGCAGCCCCGCGCCGGCCCGGCCCGGCCTTACCTGGCGGCTGCGCGGCCGCGGCGGAGGCGGCGCCCTGAGGCGGCCCCGGATCTGCCGGGCTGAACCACTGCGGGCGGAGGGGCCGCGCGGGGCTGGGCCGGACCGGACCCGGCGGCACCGGGGAGGGCGGGGTTGTGCCCCTCTGCTCTGGTGAGACCCCCTGGAGCTGCCGCCGGCTCGGGGCCCCGAACCTGGAGCGAAGCCAGAGGAGGCCCCGGAGCTGCTCCCAGGGCTGGGGCACCTCTGCTCTGGAGCCGGGCGGGGAGAGCCGGGGGTGCTCAGCTGGAGAAGAGAAGGCTCCAGGGAGAGCTCAGAGCCCCTTGCAGGGCCTAAAGGGGCTCCAGGAGAGCTGGAGAGGGACTGGGGACAAGGGATGGAGGCACAGGACACAGGGAATGGCTTCCCAGTGCCAGAGGGCAGGGCTGGATGGGATATTGGGAAGGAATTGTTCCCTGGGAGGGTGGGCAGGCCCTGGCACAGGGTGCCCAGAGATCCCCGGCAGTGCCCGAGGCGAGGTTGGACAGGGCTTGGAGCAGCCTGGGACAGTGGAAGGTGTCCCTGCCCATGGCAGGGGGTGGAATGAGATGCACTTTTAAGATCTTTCCAATCCAAACCGTTCCATGATTTTATGGAAAAGAAACATTGCCGGGTTTCCTAGGTGGAAAAGCACAGCACGGGAGCCCTGTGCTAGGGGACCGGGACTGAGCTCCTGGCACACCTCAGTATCCCTGTGCTGGTGTGGGCTGCCAGCAGCATCCATGTCCCTCCTCACCCTGTGAGACCTAGGGCTGGGATCGGTCCCTTTGGAAACCAGCACTGCACCTGTTTCCAGCGGATGTGAACCACAGCCCTCACCTTAGTGAAGTTCCCTAAGAACAGCAATTAACTGAGTAATTAAATAGCCAAACTTGCCGATCGCTGACCCACTTGTCTCACCTCCCTGTGAGCTCTCCCTCCCAGCGTTGGGTCTCCCAAGGCCCCCCTTGGTCGAGGTGCACCTTTGAGGCAGGAATTTGTCGGTCCCAGATGTGCGGCAGCACTGGGCATGGCACTGCCTGAGCTCATTTTGGAGGAACGCAGACACTCCTTGAAATTCTTGAGCGCAATCTGCCTCTGGAGCCGCAGCACCTCGCGCTGCGATTCCCGCAGCAGGCGGTCGAACTCGATGACGTTCAGGCAGCGAGGGTCATCCTGTGGGAAACCAAACATGGCACCATGGCCCTGACAAGCTCCAAAAGGTGGGACAGGTCACATTTAACATGCTAGCACCAAAAGAGGGGAGGCCGGGAAAACCCAGGTAGTGTGGCACACATGCATGGCTGACTTCTAGGTCTCCAAAGCCTCAAAACTCACTTTATATCCTTTATGCAAATACATTATCCCTCGTGAAGATAAAACCCAGCCTGTAATGCTCCTGCAGCTCTCCCAGCATGATGCCCAGGGCTTTTCCAATCATGGGCCATCCCAGAATATGCCAGCAGGGAGCGTGGCAGGATAATGTCATTTCATGGCCCGGCCAAGTTAGAGCTCTCGCTGCTTTCTTTACTCCTTGTTGTGGGTGCTGGCAAGCGCTGGGCTTTGAGAGGTTGCAGGAATGAAGAACATCTAGGATTTGGTCAGTTCTTCCTCAGGATAATATTTGGTTTCCTATCGTTCTTGATTTCTCTCAAGACAGTATGTGTGATGGACACCTATCTTTAGCACAAGGGGTCACTCCCATCCGTTCATGACCCAAACACAGGAGCTTTTGAAGGAAACCAGCACAGTCTGACTCTCACAAAACCGGGAAGAATATGTCACCAGCTGGTTTGATTCTTCAAAGGTTTCCAGATTTCAGGAAGCTGAAGAAACATGTACCTGCATGCCCATATGTACAAAATTGGTTTATGAAAACCTGTCTTTTCAAATCTGCTGCTGGAGGAGACATTGTTCATTCCCCTGGAAAGCTCCTAAGCCAGAGAATTCAAGACATAATTGGTATCCAGGACAAATGCAATCTGCTTCCCTGTTCGCTTCTTATTTGCCCTAAAAATAGTGTGTGCCTTATAAATACAGTTTGTGGAGAGAACCATGGTTACTCTCACACTGCAAGGGGGAAACTGAGGCAGCATTAATGGGAACTGATTATAGATTCAAGAAGTGAGCAGCTGGGCCTCCTCTGTGCCAGGCCCATGTTCAGGCTATCAGGGTAGTAGTTCTTTAAACAAAATTGGCTGTGGCTATGTATAAAGTCTCCCTTCCCCCACCAAAAAAGGCAGCTATTCCCAACAGACAGCCTCCAAAGCCTGGGGGAACAAGGGAGTAGAAAAAAAAGCTCAGTTCTCCCCTCAGTTTCTATTATATCCATCCCCTGCAGCTGTTCCCCCCAGTCCTCCACTTCCAAGGATCCATGCTGCAAGAAATTGCAGCCTGGATTTAGCTGGAGCCGGGGTTTGGTTGGAAGCAGATCACTGGAGTATGATCTCAGGAAATTATTTTATTCCATCCTAAGAGCCCTGGCTTTGCAAAACAAGGCCAATGCCTTTGCAGCCCAGGGTGCAGGGTGTGAGTCCTGCTACTGCCAGGGAAGTGAGTGGATCCATTTCATAGGCACTGAAAAATTTCTACTGATTTAAATACCCAAGATTAAAATTGATTTGGTTACAAACTCTGAACGTGCACATCATATCTCTGCATAAAACCCCCTTCATTGGCATAATGCATTTTGCATGCTGCAGACAGATTAGGGGAATTTGGAATTTTAAGTAGCTGGAAATTAAAATTTAATGAGCGGTTTGCTTGGAAGAGAAATGGGAAAAACAAGATCAGACAGAATGATCTGTACTGCTCTCTTTTCTGTGGATTCCCTGCTCAGGCATCGACGTCCCAGTTGCTGGTGCCACAGACAGGGTCACCTTCCAGGACAGGGTGGTCACCCAGGTCACCCGTGCCCTAGGAAGGCAGTGACTGAATTTGTCAGCCCTGACGGTTGCACCCGTGTGCTTTTCCTTGGCCAGGAATGAATCTTGCTCACCCCCTTCTGTCACATTCCTTTGCAATCTGTCACTCTCCTGTCCCTAGCAGGTTCAGGTTGCCCAGCACACTCTGCTATGAAAATCAGAGTGCTTTTGAAAGGGTCTCTTCCCCTTTCTGTGGGGGCCTGAGGTGAGAAATCAAAGGAATGGGAAGGAAACTTCTTGCTGACACTGTAGAGCACAGACAGACCTGGATAAGTTTGTCCTGTGGTTCAATGCCAGGAAGGATCAATGGGGCAGCTCTGTACGAACACCAAATACACCCCATTGTTCTTATCCTGACTAGATCTACATTAGGGAAAGACTGAGACTCCACCTTCAAACCTGCAGTTAAAAATGAACATATGGGAGCACAGGGAAAAAAATAAAGCTGTTTTCAATGAGGAAGTATTTGTCACCTAAATACCACGTAAGTAGGGCAGGTAGAAGTGCAAGTGTTCAGCTCAGCTGGGGACAGGGAGGTACGGTGGCACTTGACTATATTTGCATTAGCAAACCAGGGGGAAACCAGCATGGGCCCAAGTGTTACTGAGCTTCTCTGGAGATTTGAACTGACCTGAACTGAAAACATCCAGTTTCAGAATAAGAGATGCAACTGAGATGCCCAGAACAGGTTGCTTTAGTCACTTTGAGTGAGAACCATCTCACCCAGCTCCAGCCGCCTGCAGAGGCTCCTTTCAGAGCTCTCACAGAGAAAAACTTTGCAGGAGCGACACATCTGACCAGTCCTAGATCTCGGGATGAGCTGAATTACCACTTTATCCCACCATTTATATTGGCATGGCCTGTGCTGGTGCTGAGGGGAATGCAGGTCACCAGCCCAGGAGCAGACACTAGCACTGGGGATGGTTTCATGAACACCCAGCCCTGCCTGGGGGCTTGTAGCCTTGGTCATAAACATGTCAGGAGGCACTGAATTATCACCTCAGAAAGCTGCAGCTCGAGGCTTGGGATCTAGACTGGTTTTTGGGAACGTGCTGGTTGGCTTCTCAAAGAAACGCTTTAAAAGGAGGCCCTGCTTATCTTGCTTGCAGCTCAGTCCTTTGAAAAGTCATGCTGTCTGTGGCTTCTTGGGGGTTTCCAGGGAAGGAGTTTTAGTCACTGCTGGAAATGGCAGCTCAGATCCATGAACTGATGGAGGGACAAGCAGGGTGTCCCTCAAACACACGCTACTGGAGAGATCTGGACACTGTCTCTGCCACGCACTCCCCCGGTGTCCCCATTCAGCTCACACATCAAATCCCCTGCCCTGTTTTCAGCCTCCAATTGAGACTAATTCCCCTCAAACCACTTCCTGGAGCCTGGTTTCCATCACTGCTGTTGCACCACTTGTCCCCAGCCCCGGAGTGATGTCCCACAAAGTGTCTCACCTTCCCTGCCAAGAGTTTAGCCTGCAGTTCCCGGCATTCCTGCTGCAGAGCTTCAATCTGCTTGTCTTTTGCCAGGAGAGCACTGGCTTGCTCTGTTAGGTCCTTGGCACGCTGGCGGGCAAATGCTTTTTTGCACAGTTCCAGGCTGGAGCCCTTCAGAGGCACCGGAGCAGTTACCTATGCCAGAGAGCAGTGAGGTGTGTTTGTGTGTGACCATCACCCCTTGGTGTTCACCAACCACCACCCCATCACCCTTTTGTGTTCCTTAACCACCACCCCATCACTCAGCACAGGGAGCACTGTCAAAAATTGCAGCCTGGCCCCAAAGGACAGACAAACAGACAGAGGAGCAGGACAGGCCTACAGAAAAGTAGAAGAGGAAAGGCTAGATGGAAAAGTGGCTCAAAGAAGAGGTGGGAAGGACACAGTACTCAATAGGTACAGCCAGCACGGGGGCTGCAGGCAGGGCAGAAGTGGGGAGGGGAAAGAGAGAAAAACAGTATGAGGTAAAAAAGACAAGAGAAGGCAGCAGAGAGGAGGGGAGAATGGCAGGAAAGATGAGCATGGGCTCAAGTATAGCATGGAATCAAGGATAGAGGTGGCCAAACCAGGAAGAGAATTGGAGCTTCCGTGGGTTTCAAGGCAACAGGAAAGAGCTTCAGCATGGATGGGTGGAAGATAGAGGGAAAGGCAGAGGCTAAGGAGAGCCCAGCAAGGGCCAGTGCAGCCAGGGAGGATTGGGACAAATAAAGCAGTATTTGTATAGGTGCTGGGGGTCTGCACAGTATGTCAAATGGTTTCTCTTAACATAGTATCTGACGAGTCCGTCTGCTGCCCTGCAAGTACCAATATCCCATGACAGACGGGCGGCACAGTGCCTGGGCACAGAGAGGGCAGCAGCGCCAGGAAATCCCCCTACCTTCTCTCCAGCACAGTTTTCACTTCCTCCTTTCTACCCTAAACAGCTTGAATTCCCCATCACAATCCCCGCTTTCCTTCAGGAAGGTGTACCCAAGATCCCACACCCTACAGCCACCTCCCACTACTGCTGCACCATGTCAGACACGCCAGGGTTCACAACAAGCTGCTGTTGGGCTGGAGAAGGCAGAAGCCCTGTGGCTTGCACAGCATTTCGAGTGAGGTGAGGATGGGACAGAGATGCCTCTCACCCCTTCCTGTTTTGCTTCACCGCACTCCTTTTCTTATTCAAATCCTTCCTGTTTCTTTTTGGTGAAGTCAGATGAATTATTTTCATGACTTGCCCAAGGAAAGCTGAGTTAATGACTTTAGACTACAACCTTACAGTAAGAAACCAAGCAGGAAGAAATTCCACAAACCAGCCCCCAAGAGGAGTAGAGAAGCTGGCGATGGCTGGGGTTGGTGATTCTTGCTCTGCCGTGATGTGCAAAGCATGCTTGCTGTAGGTTTAAGAAAAAGGGAAAGGAAAGGCCTTTCTAGCTCAATGGAAGCAGAAAACCAAAGTTCCTGGTGGTGGGGTGCTCTCCCAGCCCAGCTCCCCAGCCGCAGCAGGTCCCGGCACCCACCACTTTGAGGTTTGCCTCCTGGAGCTTCCGGGCTCTCTCCTCCAGGCGCTTGGCGATCACCGCCAGCTCTGCGTTCTTCCTCTTCAGGTGCTTCACCTTCTCCTCCGTCTGGGGGAAGCAGCTCCTGCGCTGGAGAGCAGAAGGAGAAGTTGGAGGTGAAGCCCTTGCTCAGGAGCCAACATTCCTGGCTGAACCTGACCTACGTAAGGCACACAGGCCGTTTCCCAGCCAGGGCTTAGTTCTCCTAGAACTATCCCAACCATTGAACACCAACCTCTGCTGCCCCTCCAGTCCCTGAAACCTGTGTTTTCCTGGTATTTTTGTTAATGTGACCTCTCAGTCCCCATGAGATGCCCCTCACCCCACCCTGGACCATCCCACATGGTCCCTCTCCATCCACAACATCCCTGTTGCAGGCTCTGCTAGGACGCAACATGTCTCCAGCATCAGGGTATCCTGGCCACCCACCCTCTGGGCTTTCTCTTCCAAAGTCTTCCCAGTTTATTTTCCCGGGATTACAGGACTCGACACACCCCTGAGGATTTGTACTTGCACAGCGAGCTTATCTGTGTCCTTTCTCTCCTGACACCAAAGCATGAGTGGGAGAAGGCAACAAAGGACTTTATGATATTTGCAAAGCAAATTTCCTTTTTCTTCCTATTGATTCTGTTTGCTCTTAATCCCCTTTTATTTGTTATCTGTCCGTTCCAATAAGCTCCCACTTGCCGATGGCTCCTTCTCCCAAGGTCGAACCCAGATGTGTTGTGCCATCTTTTCACATCAGCAGAAACGTCAGGCCGACTGATCCTCACGATTATTTCCCTCCCTCCCCCAGTGAGAGTGCACCATGGGCGCCTGGGCTGGAAGGCTGAGGCTGATTTTTGAGAGCCAAATTTGATGAGAGCACAGGCCTGTGCTTCACTAAAATCCAGATGACTGATAAGGGCTAACCCCTCGGGGTGCAGGACATGCTGAATTTATGCTTTTAGTGTTAGAAAATGATCTAAAATATGCGTTTTGAATGGGGTGATATAAATCTGAAATGCTGAGCAATCAAATTTGCCCAGCGTGGCTGGGCTGCATCCCCACACTGCAGGGCTGTGCAACGGGTGATGCTCTCCAGGGAGGATGCAGGAGGGAAATATTCCCTCTTTCCTGAGGGTCCTGGCTGCCTACCTGGGAAGTCAGGCATGGGGGAGGGGGCAGAAGACAGAAGGCCCAGGCTATGGCAGCCTGGCTTGGCTTTGGGGTGCAGCTGGGGAGGATGTCGGTGCTGGGCTCTCGTGGGAGCAGGGGGCAGTGCTGCACTGTCACCCAGAGCCAAGGCTGAGTGAATCAGTGTTTCTGCTTTTCCAGTTAAAGAGGAAATAAGAGCGACTTCCCCTGCCCTCCCCTGCCCAGCCCTGCTCTGCACTGTGGGGAAGGGTCTGGCTCCAGCTGACGGCTGCAGTGTAAAGGCACCCAGGGGACCCAAAGCACCCAGACCCCCTTCATTCTCTGGCCCTGCCCAGATGAACCTGTGAGTTCAAGAAGCATTTGGACAGTAGTCCTGCACATGGTGTGACTCTCGAGGATGGTTCTGTGCAGGGCCAGCAGTCGGATTCAATGATTCTTGTGGGCCCCTTCCCACTCAGCATGTTCTGTGATTCTGTGATCTCTTAGAGTTCGCAGCAGACAGCAGCTCTCTGTGTCCAGGACTCGCTCCCCATGGAGCATCCCACGACAGCGTCTCCTGCTCACCAGCAAGCTGTTCTCCTCGGCCAGGCTGGAGCAGCGGTGCCGCAGGTCCTCCAGCGCACTCAGGAGCTTCGTGTTCTGGCTCACGAGGAAGCCGTAGTCAGCCCCACTCTGCAAAACAGCACAGAGAGGCAAGGCAGGGCTTCAGCTGCCTGGGGCAGGGACTGCAGGTCCTGCAGGACCACAGGGATTCACCAGGGGCAGGGGCAGAGGGGCTGCAGCCTCACACCAGCCCCAGCCCTGCGGTGAGCCCAGCCTGGCTGTGCCGGGGGCTGGCAGGGTCAGGGTGCTGGTGGCAAAGGGTGGGATGTGGGAGCTGATTTCAGGAGGAGGCAAGAGGCTGCATGTCCACTGGGGGACAACTGGCCTTTGAGGCCACCCTGAGGGTGACAGCTGCCATCTCCATAGCTTTAAAAATTCTTTCAACTTCCACCCATGGAAAAAGCCCAGACCCTTCTGTTGTCCTGAGCCATGGCACCATCCAAACTGGCTCAGGTGAAACACGGGCAGAGCCAACAAGACCCAGACAGGCAGAACACAACCCCTGGCACCCCAGACATGTGTGCTGCTCCCCACAGCTAAGGGACCCAGTGGCCTCCAGCACCACGTGGTTTTGGAGGCAACCAGACTTCCTCACCCTCTTCCCCACATCAGCACTCGTGTTTGGCCCAGGAAAGTGCCCAGGAGCCAGACCCCAGATCTTCCTCTCTGTGTCAGCCTTGGCTCCGGAAGAAGGTGACATGCAGGATTTTTTGCAAACACCAACTTCATTTTGCCACCTCAAAAGCAGCAGCGGCAGCAGCAGCTCAGCCGGGAGCTGTATATAGAGTTTTGTGGTTGCTGCTTCCTGCCGAGAGCAGCTCGCCGCAGGCTCGCTACCGGAGCCGGCTCCCAGCAGGGATTTCTGGGCGTGAGCAAAGCTCAGAGCTGAGCTGTTGCTTCACAGCTGCCATATGGCAGTGCCTCGGGAAGATCTAGCCACATGTTTTCCCAGCAGCCAGGCAGGTCCTGCAGGACCCAGTCCCAGAGCCCAAGTCTCCGCTGAACGGCTGCGACCCTCCCGGTGCACAGCTCTGCCCTGCAGTTTTCCAGCCAAAGCTACGGGGGAAACATCCCTCACTCCCAAAGGAGTGCTGCCCAAGCTTCCGGGGTAGCAAGAGCTCAGACAAGAGTTCAGCTCTAGGAGTCTGAGACTGCCTAAAACTCATTACACTTTTGAACAATTCTGGTTTCTCCATCGTGTCCACTGTAGAGATAGGGCACAAGACCAGTGCCACAAAGTCCCCTCCCACTGAATTCCCCAGCGTGGTGCCGTGCCCATGGCTCTCCCAGCCTCTCACACCTGTATGGAAATGCCTTGACAAAGCAGGGAGGGAAAACACAGCTGAAGGAGGTTGAAAACAACCAAAAAAAAAACCCCTGAAGATGACACCCAGCCCTTCCCATCAGCCTCATCAAGCCCCTGAGACACCAGGATATGATGTGCCATGAGCTGACAGGCTTTTGGCTGAGTGATTTGTAGATGTCCACCCTCCCTGCAGAAATCCCCGGGTTTGTGAAAGCTGGAGTGAAATGCCCCATGGAAGGAGGCTGTACTGCTACCCACACGTGGGAAAGCAAGAATATATTTTCCTCTATTTTTTTCTCTCCTAGGCACTCCAGGCCACTGTTCTTGGGGACATCACACTGCAGCACCTGCCTGCCCTCTCCTGCTCTCCAAAAACTTAGGGCTGCTCCCAGGGATGGTCAGGGTAGGCCCAGAAACAAAGGAAATCCCTGAACCCAGCATCCCAGGGATGCCAAGAAGCTCCCCTGGGAGCCATGTGCACAGCTCTGTGCCCAGTACCAGATCCTGCAGCATCAATCCCATCCCTGCAGCTTTACAGGGACAGAGGAGGTGTCCCAGGGAGCATTTCCCCCATCACCAGCTCCGAGAACAGCAAAGCACTTCCTTGGCCTGGGAATCCACGTAGGGGACACTGCAGGTGTCAAAGAGGAGACAAAGCAGGGCGGGTTCACGGGGAGAGGGGTCCTACCAGCATCTCCTGTGCTGTGCATGACAGCACCTCGGGCTGGTCCCCTGCTGCCACCCCCAGAGCCAAGCAGGCAGCCCTGGGATGAAGTCAAAGTGCATTATTTCCATCTCTTTGCCACTGCCAAGAGGCCTCAAAATTCTTGCTTGTGGTTGCACTGAGACAGGGCAAGCACCATGAGCCAGCAGCCTCTGCGCTGGGATGGGAGCAGGAGAGGTTCTGAGGAGGAGCTGATGTGCTCCTGCTTCTCCCACCAGCCAGTCAGGACTTCTGACATCAGCAGCATGGGGTTTCAGTAGGGGACAATCAGCACCTCCAGCATGGCATGGGGATCTTTTGGGGACCTACATGCAAATTCCTGCATTTGAAACCCCATTTCTGTAGCCATAAACCATTTCATCAGGGCAGGATGCAAAGGCTCATAACCCCTCACCCCTACCCTGCCAGGCTGTCCCCAGCTCAGCCCAGGTTTCGTGTCACGACTCCAGAGCCCATGGCATGGCAAAGGCTGGCATGTCCTTTCCCATTCTGTGGATGTTGCTGCCTCCCCGGGCAAGGTGCCACGGAGCAGGAGAGTGTGGCTGTGTGCTCCAGGCTGGGGCCAGGCACGGGGCCAAGCCTCCCCTGTGCCAGCACGTCCCTCTGCGGCCACAGCTCCTTGGGGCTTTGCCCAGAGAGGCACAAGGGACATCAGCAGCGAGACGATGTGGAGGCAGCAGATCCTTGCTGTGCCAGGATGTCTGTCCCGCGCGGGGACGTCACTGCCCAGAAAAGCTTTGCCAAACCTTCCCATCGGCTCTGAGCCGGCGCTGGCTGCATCAGCTGAGCCCTCCTCCAAGACCACGGAGAGCCTGGAACCGAAGGGCTGTCTAGACGTCATCCCACGCTCATTAAACATTCATTTCCTATAATGAAATGGCTTTTAATTTATCAACCGCTCCACAGCTCCTTAAGGATCCCGCGCTGCACGGCGCAGCCTCGCTGCTGGCTGCACTCGGGGCTCCCACGGTGCTTTTCATGGGGAGCTGGAAGTAATCGTCAGGGAGGAGAGACACAGAGGCTCCCCCCAAAGTGACTCATCCTGATGAAGACATACAGAAGTGTCAGCAGGAGCTGGAATCCAAATGCGTCCCTCAGTCAGGGAGGTTTTCCGTGAGCTGAGGCAGAGCTGACACCACGGGGCAGCAGAGAGGGTCTCCAGGCAGCCACATTCCCCAGATCAGGAGCATCCTTGGCCACTAAAATATTAACCTAAAAATTGACGCAAGTGACACGTTCTTTTGCCACAGGAAAGTTTCTAAAATGAGAGGAAGGCAGGAGCAGAACAGCAGGGATGCTGAGGGAGGAGAGCAGCAGGCACATGGCTTTGAAGCCTCCATTACAGGGAAATCAGCATCATCTGTTGTCTCTTTTGGCAGGTAGAGCCCAAAGTTTCTCCAAGACACATTGAGAGCAGCAAACAAAGAAAAGCCTCAGCATGGCAGCTGCCAGAAAACTGCTGCTTTTTCACCCAAAAGCTTCAAAAAGCACAGGAGAGCTGCAGCGGCTTTTGCAGGGAGAGGTGCCCAGCCAGGCTGCTAAATGGGTCACGCAGACAAAATCCCTCTGGAGCACCCAGCATCCAGCACAGTCCTTAAAGTCCTGCAGAAAACTTGCAGGAGGCCTTTGGGGGACAGTAAATCAGCCAGCAGCCGTGCTCCGCAATGCGGCTGGGGCTGTGCCGGCACCGCGGCACGGCCTGGCACCCACCGGCCCAGGGCTCCCCCAGCCAGCCCTGGGGAACAGCCAAAGTCTGAACCCTGCCTTCCTTTGAAATTCCTGCTGAGAGCCGGACAGGGAGGAGGAATTTACCAGGTGGCCCCATGAGCAGGAGGTCTCAGGTGGCCTTTTGGAAGCAGGCAGGCACATGGCTGATTTGAAAACAGATAATTTGAAGGTGTATAAACCACACGCAATTTGAAGGTGTATAAACCACTGACAATTTCAAGATACCCTGCAGTGACTTCTCCATCTGCAGCTCATCCAGGGTACAGCTGCTGGGTTTGCTTTTGCAGGAGCCATCTCTGAACACAACTCCCCTCTGCAGACACCTTGCAGAGTGATTTCCCAGGTGAAGCTATCCCAGCTCTCCTGCTATCTTGGATATATTAAATCCACTACCTCTCCTTCATTTGAAATCATTGTCCCCAAGCCTCCACCATGTCAAAGCCCTTTAGCTGTTCGTTCCACCTGACTTTAGTAATTAGTTCCCTTAACTTCTCAATCCTCTTCACTTGGAAATGAAGCCTATCATTGCCAATCCGTTTTCTCCTCTTCCAGCCAGTTTCAAGGGAATCAGCCACCTCACAGAACAAAGTTATTTTCCATAGGCTGCTCTTCTGCAGTGCCCTCACTGCATGTCAAAAGCAAGACAAAAATAGCCTCACCTCCTGTTCGGTCAGTGAGCAGAGCCAGCCCCGGCGCTGCCGCTGCCGGCGCAGCAAGCAGCCAGCACATCCCCACCCAGGGAACAGGGACAGTGCTGCCAGAGGTATGGGAGCAGTAAGAGACATGCCTGGGACTAGGCTGTGGTTATCCTGCCACTCTTCTGACAGGCAGTGTGTCCCATTGCGCTTGTCCTGCTTCCTTCCTGCATTTTGCGCCGTTCCTGGTTTCAGACACAAACATCTCTGTTGTGCCCTTGCCTTTAGGGCACTTCCCCACAGCCCTGTGTGCTGCCAACTCCCCTTTCCATCAGTCAGCATTTTCCCCTGCTGCCCATCCCTCTTCCAGCCTACTACTTGCCCTTATTTATGTGATTTCCTCATTTATCTGATTTTTATCACTCCATGTAACAAATTCACGGAAGAAAAAATCCATCCAAGGCTATTAACTTCAAAGGTCCTGCCTCCAGCATGAGGAGTGCTGGAGCCACGAATTGAAAGATATTGAGGGAATATTCAGAGGAGCAGTCACTATATATTTGCTGTTTCTCTGCATTTCCCCAGGCATCCTCTCCTGCACACCCTCTGACCACTGCCAGCTCTTCATATGCTCCTCACTGGCTGTTTAAAATGAGACGCAGCTAAAATTGGAGTCTTGCAAAACCAGGTCCTCTCTATCTTTAAACCCTCTGTGGAAGCCCCATTATGAATCCCAGGACCACAAGCCCAGCTATTCCAGGAGGAGAATAATCACCTCAGTAGCCCTGATGGCCCTGGCTCACTGTCCTTTGATGAGCTCAGCTTCTCCAGCCTTCCAACCAGGGAGAAATTAATGTTCCTGCAAAACTGAGACAGGGAGGAATGTGAGTGGAAAATAAACTCCCAAGGCAGAGGATCAGCTCTCCAAAATCCAATGCTGCAGCTGGGTCCAGGGTGCAATGCGGCACAATTCCTCACCTTTAACAGCAAATCCAAAAGACAGGAGGATTTGCTAGGAGATGAGAGAAAATGACACTGAAATACCTCAGGGCTGCTGGGAAGGTGGCTCTGAAATGCTCCTGAGGTGCTGCACATGTGATTCTTCATCCTTCACCATCATACAGAAAACAGGGCAGGGAGTTGTGAGGAATGAAGGGTTTGGAGAAGCCATGGGAGACTCTGGCAGGGGAAAGGTGCTGCTCAGAGTGCAGGTTCTCATGGTGCTGAACACTGCTGGTATCACCAGTTCTTTTGTTTGGCCAGTTTGCGCCTGGCCCTGCTCTCCAGTGGGCTATGGAGACGTGTCCCTGCTTCCAGCTGCCCATGACCCGCCTGGAGCAGAGGCATGACAAGGTCGGTGTGGCCCTGGACAGGCTTTTCCCAGCTGTGACCCAACTCTCTTGTGTTAAGCACAAAGTGTTTTGCAATCCCAGGATGTGTTGGCCACAAACTGCAGCTGATCCATCAGATAACCTGCAGCAGCCCCGGGTTGTGCAACACTCCTCAAGTACAGGAACATCACCCTCCTGCCCTTGGGCCACTATGTGACCCCTGGCCACCTCAGTGTCCCCTGCAGGGTCTTTGCCCCCTACACACCTCTGAGAAAGATATCTGCATTTTGTAGGGTGAAAAGCAGGTGCAAAGCCTGTTCTACCAACTACCCTTTGAACACTGGTGTACAAGTGTCTCCCTTGTCGCTTATCAGCTTCCAGAAAGATTTGGCCAAGCTCCACTCGTCGTAAAGCAGGACTGTGCTCCATCCCCACTGCACTCAGGGGATACTGCTGTTTCACTGCCCAGCTGGGGAATGTGTGGAAGACAGGCTGTGCACTATAAAACCTGGTTGTAATATTCTGAAGCCAAGACAGCTAAGCTGTCTTTTTCCCCCACTGCAGAATTTTGTGGGTGCTGAACAAATCATTGAATCTGCAGAGAAGTAGCTCATGCAATGGTATTTCCACTAGAAAAAGAAGTGCAAAATGTAGAAGATGTGGGAAACAAAGTGTGAAAAACTTCAGTGCAAACACAGAAAGACTTCGCAACCTCTGCTGCTGTGTGCTCATGCACATTGCAAATCATTTGAGCTAAAACATGGGTACTGGCATTTTTGGAGCTTTCTGTTGCTTAGCTCTAAGCAGAGGTCAGTCTGCAGCTCCCAGCACTGCAGGCTCAGGCCCAGACCACCCTGAGGTATTTGTGCAGCATCTGGACTCTTTTTGGATGCCACGTGTCAGATAATTCTATTTTGTAAGCATGCAAAAACCCCCAAACCCCTGGTGAAGAATGATAAAATTTAGTTCTTTCCAGGTTTGGTATTTGATGGCTGGAGTAGGGATGATTGTTCTCTGATATGTCATCTTTCTTGTAACAGAAACTCTAATCCAAAGAAACACTCCCAAGAAAGGCATGAGACTTCTGCCTTCACCCTGGGAAGCCACTGAGCTGCAGCTCAGTAAATCCCCTGCTCATACAAAAAAGCCGCAGCCCTCTGAGGATCATGGCTTGCAAAGTCAACACCAACTCTCCTTCTCACCACAGAGCCTCAGCAGCAACATCCATGATCACAGGTGTGCTTTGATTAAGTGGAAATACTCAATTCCTCACCATGTTCAGCTCTGAAGAGGCATATTTGCTCTTCTCCCTAGCAGAGTACATCAGGGAGCTGAGGGGCAGCTTTGGTATGTACAAGTCAGTTTTTGCCCAGAAATCTGCACTGCAGTTCTCACCTGCTTCTTCCTGTTTTCCAAATCACTGGCAGCTTCCCAGGGGCCAAGAGCACCTTTTCTTTTGTGCCACATTGGCTAAAAACCTGCTCGAGTTGCCCAGGCAACTCGATAGGAAGATAGGAAGGAATTGTTCCCTGGGAGGGTGGGCAGGCCCTGGCACAGGGTGCCCAGAGCAGCTGGGGCTGCCCCTGGATCCCTGGCAGTGGCCAAGGCCAGGCTGGACATTGGGGCTGGGAGCAGCCTGGAACAGTGGGAGGTGTCCCTGCCATGGCAGGGGTGGCACTGGATGGGCTTTAAGGTCCCTTCAACCCAAACCAGTCTGGGATTTTGTGATTCTAGGCTGGGATCAGTGTTCTTGCTCATCTCGGTAAAGCAGGAACTCACCTGGGGTATTTATAGGATTTTGTGCTGGACTGAGAAGCCTCAGATCTCCAACAGCTTTAACAAGAGATGGAGGGGGGAAAATCATCTGCTTGCACCCACCACGGAGCCAGAGGCTGATGTAAAGGTTGGACTCGATGACCTTGGAAGTCTTTTTCAGCCTTAATGATTCTATGGAAACATGAATGGCAAGAGCAGCAGCAGCTGATGCTCCAGAGGGTGTTTTCCCAAAACTCTGGGCAGGTGTCTGGGATGCAGAACGCCCACACTCACAGCAGGAGGGGGACAGCAAGGCTGCCAGCACTCCATGTGCCATTTCTCTTCATGTTATTCCCGTAAGGAGGAAGACTAGAGCCAGAGGACACGAGAAAGACATTGGTGAGTCCCCTCCAAAATGCAGAGGGTGAAACGAGAAGGATGCTGAGGTGAAAGATCATGGTGTGGCAATGGCCAACAGCAACATGGTGTGACAGCCCTGTCCCAAAGCCTGTTTGTCTCCACCAGCCCAGAGGAGCCAAGGACACAGTGAGGAGGCACTGCTTGGTGTCCCTCACCCTCCACGTCCCACACAAGTGACCTGGCCAAGCCATTTGGACATGTCTTTGCACAGAGGGCATGAGCTTAATTAGAAAAAGAGCTAAAATGAGCATTGCCTTCCCCTTCCTAGTCTCACTTCACCTTGTTTTCCATTCATTCCTTCAGAGAGGCACTGGCTCCTCCTGGCAGGCAGCTGCCTGAGGTGGCCGTGCATCCACAGTGCTGCAGCAAACAGCACTGAGGCATTTGCATGAGGCTGAGCACTGCCAAGCCAAGGAAAATTAATTTACTCCGATTTTGATGGAATACAATCTTCTAATTGGGATTGCAGGAAATGGCAAGAACTGGCTCCATTGCCCAAGGTTTCCTTGTCCTACTGCCATCTTTCATTCTGCTGACCTACCCTTCCCAGTCAAGAGTGCAGCTCTACACACCCTCAGACACTAAATGAACAGTTTCCCAGCTTTGCCAATGGAAAATCTGAAGCTCTTAAAAGATCACAAATTCCTGCAAAAGGCACTAAGCTTATCACTGAATGCAGCTTGGCCTGAGCACTTGATGTGGAGGACACTTACCAGCATTTTATAATTCTTCCTGTGTCTCTGCTTTGTGTTATTAAGCCCCACTGGGACCAACAGGGTTTTTTTTTTGAGGCTATTTAAATTCCTAATCACTGGAGGGCTCCTTGATTTAAGCATTTATAGTTAGGTTTACAGATTTACTGAATATTCTCAGTTCCACATGACCTCAAGGGAAGCTGAGGCTTGGATTTTAAGAAATTCAAATCCAAAGCAACCTCTTGTGATTGGGAAAGCATCATGAGAACCAGCTCAGAGCACCCTAACTGTGCCCCTTGCCTGTGTGGTTCTGGGATGGGAACAGGGAATGGTCAGCTGCTGAGCTCATCCCTTCCATGAGTGATCTGGGGAGCTTGGGGAGATGAGTAATCCTGGCAGGGAAGGATGCAGGGAACATGCAGAAAGTGAACGACCTTGATCCTCTCCCCTTGTCCAATGTAGGGCACCAGGAGGGGGCCTTCCCTTCAGCAACCCACTCCCAAACCACCCTGAGTTTTCCAGGGCCAAAGCAGATCCCGCTGGAGCAGCATCCCCTAGGAGACGCAGGCAACTGAGCTCTTGTGGGAAGTGCTCTACAATCCATCTGACAGCATTCTGGGAACTTTCCAATTTCCAGCCAGACTCTATCTGTGCCACTTTAACCCCATTCTTCCTACACAGAAGAGTTTTTCTCCTTCTCTGATATTCATTATTTGGACTGGGATCCTACCCCTGCAGTGCCTGGAGATTCTCAGCAGGAAAGTAATTTCTTACATCTCATGTCCACACAGAGATTTTGGGAAGCAGGACCAGAGCAATTCCAAAGGCCCAGGAGGAAGGATACACTTGTGACAACCCCCAGACAGCATTATCCAGTGGGGCCATGGTGGGACACATGGCTCTGGAGCTGGGAAAGCCTGCAGTGCCTTGCAGGATGTAGGGACACGAGATAAATGGATGGAGAGATGTGGGCACAAGTCTCAACAAGGAAAATTCCCACCAGGCTATGGAGAACATTCCTCTGGTGGGATCCCAGCCCTTGGAGATCCTCAACACTTGCCTGGTCAGGACATGATCAGCCTCTTCCAGCTCTGGAGCCTTCTGGGGGCAGGGACTGGATGGGAGGCTCCAGGTGTCTCCCCTCATCCCACCTCCCTAACTCCAGAGCTCCTCTGCCAGCTCCCAGATGGGAGAAGGGCAACAACTCTGCACTCAGGAGAGACCCAGGCAAGAATGCCAAGATTAAGCTGACCTACAGACAGGCTTAATGCCTGTCCACAGTCTGTCCCCCAGGGAACGGCTGAGCAGCGGTGGTGGAGGCTGGGACACACAGCAAGAGCTTCATCATAAAATCAACATCTTTAATCAACTCTGTCAGTGATGAGCCCTCAGGAGGCATTTCCCCACACCAGGAGAGGACTCTCTGGAGGCAGCTGTCCTGTTCACAAAATGCAGCTCTGACATCCCAAGGACAAATGTCCTAAAGGAAGCCAGGCTCCGGCAGCAAGACACACAGGGCATGTCCCAGCCTGGCCAGGAGCAGCCAAGCTTTGGAGGGGAGCTGTGCAAGCCTGTCTTGGCCCCAGCCCTAACACAGCACCTTGTCCCCAGGCTGGAGGATGTCGCTCCACAGCCCAGCAGCAGCAGCAGCAGCACTTGCTCTGCTGGGGACAGCAGCACTGAGCTCCCTCCTGGGGCTGAATTGGAAGCCTTTCACATCCCTAAAGCCACTTGTCTCCAGGAGAAACTGCTGGATTTTTTTTTTTTCCAGGAAAACACAAGGTAACCTTTCTGGAGATCAACATCCATGTTAAGGATGGTACTGCCATGGTACCACCAGCACCACCCCAGTGACATCACAGTGCCACTGTGGCACTGCCATGATGCAGCAGAGCACCATCACTGGCACCAGAGTGCACCACAGCACCACCAGCACCACCACAGTGCTGCCCCAGGACACTGGTGCTATGATGGTACCACCATGGTGCTGCCAAAATCCCATGGGAGTGGGAAGGCTCCCACCAAGCCAGGAGCCTCCAGGATGGCAGGAAAACATTCAGTGCAGCCCAAGCACCAGGACAAACTGGATGGCAGCTGCTCAGCAGTCACCTCCATAGAGACCAATGGGGGCAACCCGCTGCAGGGATCAGCAAGAGCTGGTGCACAGCTCCCACCCCACAGGTGCAGTTCAGCTGCTGGAGCACCCACAAACACCCCTCTGAACCAGCCACCTGCCCTCCTTCCCATCCCAGCCTTCCCACCTGGGCTCCCACCAGGACACAGCATCTACTCCCTCCCTTGTCAGCCGGCTCTCCCAAAGGAAGTGTTCCAGGCCAGGCTGGACGGGGCTTGGGGCAACCTGGTCTAGTAGAAGGTGTCCCTGCCCATGGCAGGGGCTGGGACGAGATGGTCTGTAAGGTCCCTTCCAACCCAAACCATTCCAGGATTCTCTGAAGACAGTAAGTCTGGCACAACCCATTGGACTCCTGGGACACAAAAGAGGGGTGGGAGCAGAAATCCATCCCGTTCTGCTGTCCCGTATTTTGACTGTGGTGCTTCTGCCACAGCCAGGGCTGGCATCAGAGTCAGACCAAAGTTCAGTGTGGTCTTTCTCTAAGCATCACGATAAACAGCCCTTCAGAACAGACCCTTAACAGTGTGCGGGAGTGAAGTCATGTTCTCCCTCGGTGGGTTTCCAGGGGCGCCGTTTCTCCCGCAGGCTGCTCCAGGCTGCTCTCCAGCTGGGCTCAGCAGCACGGCACAGCCTTGCTCAACCCCCCCTGCTAAACCCCGACCAGCACTGGTCAGCTCTTCTCCCCCATGTTCAAGAAGAAAAGGCCAAGAGCCGATTTCTCCTCTATTTTAAAAGCACCACAGGGCTTCCCCAAATCACCAGGAGACCCCAGGAAGATGGCTGATGTTCCCCATGAGAAAGGGTGGCAAGCTCTCCTAAACAGCTTTTGTGTGAACTTTTGTGACCTAGATCAAGGCGTTGAGACCCTGAGGGAGCCTTCTGGGCTGTTTTTAGGGAGATGCTGCACTGCCCCGAAGTGCCCGGGTGCTGCCTGCAGGGGCTGATTCCTCCTGAAGTGGAGGTGCCCCAAGCCCCCCAGGGCTCCCCAGAGAGGAAAGGGGATGCTCCCGGAGGGGGTGGCAGTGAATCATGTCCCTGCCACTACCTGCAGAGCCATTGATGCTGCCGGAGCGGGGAGATGCCGCAGGGATGGCTCAGCCTTGGCTGGTGCAGGGCTGTGTCTGCTCCAGGTGGGCTCTGCCCAGCGCTGGCCCCGTCAGGGCTCCGGCAAGACGCCGCCCCAGCTCCAGCGTCTTGCAGGGCAGAGGCAGCTGGAGATGCCTGCTGAAGGGCCGTGAAGGCTCCCGGCTCTCGCGCGGGTGCGTGGCGGCTGTGGCAGCTCCCAGCCCCGCGGGGATGGGTTTGTGGGTGGCTCAGCCGCAGCCCCGCGCTCCCAATTCCCAGTGATGGTCTCGTGCCGAGGTAACATCGCCCGCCTCTCCCCCAGAATGAGCAAACACCCCGACCCCCGCCTTACCTGGGGGTGTCTGTCTGTCCGGTCCATCGCTCGCAGCGGCCTGACGAGCTCCGGTGCGGAGTGAACCCGCTGGGGGTCCGGCGGGGGGACGCGGGGGGTTCCCGAGGGCTCTTCCTGGGGCTGGGGTGCTCCGTCCCGCTGCGACCCCGGGGACAGCTGGCAGCCGCCGTGTCACCCCCCGCGCCTTCACGCGTGTCCAGGTCCGGGCGGGCGGAGGCGGCGGGGGCACCGCTCTGCCCCGGGGCCGCGCTGGGAGCGCCGCGCTCCGGCTCCTGCATGGCTGGGGCAGGGCTGGGCTCACTCCGCACCGGCCAGGGCTGCCCGGGGCGTCGGGAGCCGGCAAGAGAAAGCCGAAGGCATCAGAGCGGCGGCGGGAGCAGCCCGGGCCGCGCTCCTCCGCGGCGGGGCCGGAGCCGGGGGCGGCCGCAGCAGCAGCATCCCCGCACCGGGGCTGGCTCCGTCCCGCACCGGGGCTGGCTCCGTCCCGCACCGGGGAACGGCTCCGTCCCCGCCCGGATCCTCGGCTCCCCGTGCGGAGGCTGCTCCGCCGCCCTCAGCCCCCGCCGCCCCCGGCCCCATGACGTAGCGGAGGGGCCGGGGGAGCTGCCAGCCCCTCGCCGCGGCCCCGGGCAGCCCCCCGGCGCAGCCGCTGCCGAGTCATCAATACGGAGCCGGGCCGGGCACCCCGGGGGGGCCGCGCCGCGCCCCGGGCCGCCAATGGCGGCGGCTCCGCCGGTTTCCACGGCAACGCTGCGGGAGCGGGGTCTGGTGCCTATTGATGAGGCGGCGACAGAGGGGGAGCGGCCCGCGCTCATCCCGCATCCCCCCGCACCGCATCCCCCCCGCACCCGGGCCCGGGGAGCCTCGGAGCCCCGCACACCACCGGGATGGGGGTTCGGGGACGGCACCGGCCCGAGCCCGCTGCTCGGCTCTACCCCAGGGCTGCTCGGCTCTGGCCCCGGATACCCGACTCTGGCCCCGGGATACCCAGCTGTGCCCCAGGGATGCTGAACTCTGCCCCAGGGATATCCAACTCTGCCTCAGGGACGCCCGATTCCATCCCAGGGATACCTGGGTCTGCCCCGGGGATGCTCAGCTCTGCCCCAGGATGCCCGGTTCTGCCCCAGGGATGCCCATCTCTGCCTCGAGAATGCTCAGCTGTGCCCGAGGATGCCTGACGTGCTGCAAGGATGCCCATCTCTGCCCCAGGCATGCCCGACTTTGCCCTGGGGATGCTCAGCTCTGCCCCAGGATGCCTGGTTCTCTCCCAGGCATGCCCGCACACCTTTCTGCCACGGGAGCGAAACCTCGGTACCTCCCTGACACACCGTTCTGGAAACAACCCTCTTCTGACAAGGGCTGGGCCCCGCCTGCAGCACTCCCGGGACAAGAGGCAGAGGGTGGTGCGGGCAGGGAGGGAGGGGGTGGCTGATACGATCCTTGGCGACAGGAGCTCGCAGCATTACGCCAGAGCCAAGCGGACACTGCCATCCCTGAGCACACGCAGCAGGCAGACGCGTGCTCTGTCTCTCTCTGCCTCCTCCCTGCCGTGCTGTGTCTTTGATGAAGATCACACCATACATCAGGCTGCACAGTGTTAGTGATGCTCAGGGAAAAGCCACTGGGCCACCCTGGGGGACATCTGTCTGGCCCGGCTCCCCAGCCCCACTCAGTGCTTGACCCACTGCAGAGCAAGGTTTGCTGATCCCAAACCCAAGAGCACTTGATGATCCCCAAACCCCTGAGCATCTGGGACAGGTCCTGCCTCCCCATGCCCTTGTGCGTGGCAATAGCTCTCAGCCCCACTGCTGGTGCCTCCCTGCTGCGGCGTGGGGGTGTTGTGTGACATCTCACACGTGCTGCTCCCAGGAGAAGCTGCCTGGGCCACCTGCTGCAGGCGAGGTACCGTGGGGGTCTTTAGTGCCCCTGTCAGACACCACTTTGTAGGCACCTCCTTTGAGCAGCTTCTCCAGCCCATCCGGATGTGCAGATGTGTCACCTCTTGAACCCAATGCCATCGCCTGTGTGTCACCTCTTCCTGAGCCCAGGAAGCACAGGCAAGTCACCTCTCACCTCTGGGTGTGGCTACGAGTCACCTCTCACAGCGTGCAGGACTCTGCCATCCCGCCTGAATCCCAGATCTCTGAGCCCATTCCTAAGGGCTGTTTGTGTGGTGGGGGGAAGTCCCAAGCTTGCAATGAGCAGAAAATGCAGCCAACAGCCCAAAGGGAAGATTCCAGAAAACCGATCCCACCTTCCTGTGTGTTCTGGTACTCATGCACCTTCAAAACACCAGCTTACGTGACTCCTTCTGCTGCAGGAACGGGTCAGGAGAGATCCCACCATCTCCCACTGCTCAGATCCCCTCAGTTCCTGCCCATGATTGTTCCCCCTGGCAAGGTACCAGGCAGGCTGTGCAGGTGCTGAACCGGTGTGGAAGAATGCCCAGGCACTGCTCAGCTCCCTGTGGAGACAGAACAAGCAGGTTTCATTAGAAGAGGCAGCAGCAGTGGGAGGAGAAAAGTGCCCTGATAAGATCTCATGTGGCTTCGCAGCCTTCTCAGAACCCCAGCCTGGTTTGTGCCTCCACTGCCCTGCGCTGCTCACAGGCTCTGCATGGCTCATCTGGGACCTGCTGCCACCACTGTCTTTCCCCTTGTCCCACTCATCTGTGCCAGACCCACCTGGCTCCATGGCACTGCTGGGACCTGCTGCCCTGGAGAAAGAGGGGCCAGGGATGCCCCAGGCTCACGTCTGGATCGCCCACAGCATTCAGTGAAAGTCCCAGTCAGGCGAGGTGAAGGATGGGGTGTCCACACCCCCCACACCATTCCTGGGGAGAGGATGTCTCCTGGGGCCTCGAGCTTGAGAAGCTGGAGATGATCTTTCACACCTTGGCCAGCCTACAGCTGGATAAGTCCTTAAAGTCTTAATAACAATACAAGAGGAAAAATTCATCTGGGCTGTTGAAGACTCAGTGGCTCAAGAGCTCCCTGAGCTGTGAGTCACTAAGTTCTCATGAGGGCTATGGGGATGGGGTGCTACAGATCCCCTTGGTCCTCCAGGTCACCGATGGATCTGCCAGGGGCTGTGCTCCCTGCAGAGGAGACCTAGAAAGATCATTGAAACTCTCTCAGGACAGGGGAACCACAGGCTCAGGGAAAGGAGGTGATGACGTAGAGAAAATTATGAGAAACAGTGACATTGGAGAGCTCAAGATCAACAGATCAAAGGTGGGGAGATGACAAAGGTCCCAGGAGAGCCCTCCAGCAGCTCCCATTGCTCTCCAAAGGTCTCCAGGGAGCCAGGCCTGCACCCGGCGGTGCAGGGACAGGGATCCAGTGTATGGGGCTCCCTCTCCATCAGGGAGCAGCAAGGATAGGGCTGCTCCAGTGGGCAGCAAGTGGGAGCCCAGGTGTGATCCAGAACACACAGCATCCTCAAACCCCAGGGAGCCATCCCAGAGCTCCTGGGCAGGACAGTGGTAATGGGGTCCCTTGGCAGCCCCAGACAAGATCAGATGAACCAGGACAGGGACCCCAGCCAGGATCAGGAGGAGACAGAGCTGGGACTACAGATAAGGCTCCAGCAAAGGTGGGTCCAGCCAGGTGCAGGGCCAAAGAGAAGCCTGTTGGTCTGGGCTCCAGCCAGCACAAGTGGCTGGAGACAAGATTCTTACAGTGATGATCCAGGGACCACTGAGGAGATCAGACTCCACAGAGCTTTATTCCTACATAGAAGCTCAGCCAAGGCCTGAAGAACCAGGGCTGAGCCTCGCTGATGCTCCTGGCCCAGCACCTGCAGGTCCTACAGGCAATTAAGTCCAGTTAGCACCTGATGAGTCCTCCTGAGGTCCTCCCCTTGCCCTGTGGGTTCCAGCAGGGACTGGAGTGGGCAGTGAGAGCTCTGCTGTGGTTTCAGATGAAAAAGAAGCACAAGAATGAGCACGGGGGGGCCAAGGCAGCCCTGAGGGAGGTCCCCAGGGTGTGGGGACAGTGATGTGTGTCAGCACTCAGGGACACCTCCAGCCTGAGGTGTGATTGGTGGGTGCCAAGCCATTCCCACCCTCCTTCCAGCAGTTCCCTGGGAATGCCTCTAGCAGCACATGATCCCTCCTGTCTCTGCAGGAGCATCGCTGGTGGCTGCAGGGACGTGCAGTGACACAAGCAGCCACCTGCTCTGCCAGCAGAGCCCTGCAGCTGCCATTCCCACCTCCTGAGCCTGAGGTCTGATGTGTCCTGCAGCAGCTCCAAGGAGGAGATGCACATGGCCACATTGCCCGCAGTCACCCTTCCCGCTGCTGCTGCCATCCCCAGCAGCACGTGGGCACTGGCAGGGAATGGCTCCACGCTCTGCAGCAGCACTGGGACAGAACCCCTGCTAGAAACAACCTAGAAAAGGAATGTGCTGGACTGGCCCTGCCAGGGGTCACGGTGAGCCCCAGCCATGGTAGCCCCAGATGGCGTGGCGTGGCAACACCAGTTCAGGCACTGGGGCTGTGCAGGAGAGCCTGGCAAGAGCCTGGCTGGGCTCTGTCAGTCCCTACAGCCCTTCCAGAGCCATCCCAAGAGTGCTGGGATGGGCACCCACACCCCCCACAACCCCAGGGGTCACAGTCCCAAAGCCTGCCCTGCTCAGGGCATTTTTGGGTCAGCAGAGCAGCAGGGCCTGGGGACCACCCAGCCTGCGTGGCATCAACCAGGGAACTGATGAGCACAGCGAGGTCCTATGGAGACTGGGAGCTCACCCCAGCAGGGACAGGACACGTTTCCTTGCAGGAGCCTCTAAAATGCCTTCAGGATGGAAGGAGGGCTTGAAAAAATGGAGGGTTTTATTTAAAAAAACAGGAAAAAAGTAGCAGTTTCTGTTTTGCTGCTCTCAGCAAGAACCACCTTTCCAACCGTCTCTCCCAGCAGTGACCACTGAGTAGTAGCTGTAACCACAATAGTCCTTGGTCATGAAACTTGGATATTTATCCTTCCTAATACTCGAATACACATTATTAAGAGGTGAATTTTCAAAGCTTTTGCATGTTAAAAATGTGAACTTGCTTTTCCCTCCTGGCGCTCACAAACTGAAAGCTGCTCAGGGCAGTCCGCAGTGGCTGCTTGGGGTTTTTTTTAGCCCTTTTCGTTTTTACTGTTTAAAAACTTGTCTCCTTGTGACCATGACGACAGTTTTGATTTGATTTTTTTCCTTCCACATCCCCTTTGAACAGCCACAAAGCCAGGGAACGTGGGAAAGCTGGGACAGCAAGGAGAAGTAAAACACCCCAGTCCTTTCTGGACAGCCCAGTAAAAGAAAAATACCACAAACTCATTAAGCCCCCCCCAAATGATCCTGAGATCAGTGCAAGAAGTTCTACAAAATGTAAAAACTTTCCACTGACATTTGGGCTCAAAAAAGAAAACAAAAAATATTTTTAGTATTTTTTTCTACTGTTTTTAGATGATCTCTCCCACAGGCAGGACATGGGCAGTCAGAGACAAAGGGAAGATGCCTGAAGGGGTTTTGGGAGCTGACATTTGGGAACAAGGACCAAACATCCTCTGCGGAAGCTGGGTTGGTTTTAGACCCCCAGGAAACACAGGCCAGGGGTGTGTGGCTGGAGGGAGACTGGGACTGTAGGAGGATTTTTTGGCTTCACGTGCCCTTGTGACCACGGCCGGAGCTGTCACGGGACACAGCAGCTTTGCTGGTGACCCCCGAGGGACTGAAGGGGACAGTCCTGTGTCAATGGGCTGAGATTTGCCGGCCACCACCCCCACCCGTGGTGTCCCCAAGGCTCCCCAAGGCTCCAAATCCGGGATGACCCCACTGCACGTGGCCCTGGGCACGGCAAGGAGCTCTTCCCCAGTTCTGCATTTCCCAGGAGTTGAATAAAAAAATCCACAAGTCAATACCAAAAGAGTTTTATTTAGCAGTCCCTCAGCCCGCTGAACCCAGCAATCACCAGGAACCCCACTCTGCCTCCCCTGCTGCACGTGGTCGCCACTGCCCAGCTCTTCCCAGTGCTTCACCACGTGGAAAATGAAGATGGGGGTAAAAATGTGCATTGGAGGCTCTGCTGCCTACCTGGCCCCCCAGTGTGAGGCTCGCTCCAATGGGATGGGTCCCTTCAGTGGCACTCATGGGACACTGGGCCGGCGACCCCTCCCGCCCACGTGGCCATCCCAGGTGCTGAGGGGACACGTGGGGACAAGCAGAGCATCCCCAGGGAGGGCGGTGGAGCTCTGGGTGGGTGCTGTGAGCCAGGCAGGGCCCGTTGGCCGCTCTCAGCCCGCGTGCGGCTCCCGACGGGCTCGCGGGTCCCGGCGCTCTCCGTGCTCTCTTCTCCGTAGCCCACAGTACACTCATCCATAAAGTAGGAAACACTACACCCTGCAGTGCTGTTTAGTAGTGCTTTCTACTTTATGGGTGACTGCACTGTCTCTCAGTCGCTGTCGGCGGCCGCTCTCCTCCGGCGTGCAGCTCCTTCCCCGCGCGGGGCCACTGCCGCGCCCCACGTGGCCCCGCCATGGGCCTGCTGTGGCCAGGGACGCGAATGGCAGGTCTGGTCTGGCCCCGGGACAGAGACTCTCTGGCAGTGTCACCTCCTGGGAGCCACGCCAAGCACGGGAGACATCCTTATCCCACGGGGGAGATCTTGCCTTGCCCTCCCTTGTCTCCCCAAAACCCCCACCCTGAGCATGGGGGACATCCTCACCCTTGTCCCCACCGGTGAGACTCTACCTCATACCCCATTGTCCCACCTCCAGCCCTGTCCTGGGCACAGGGGACATCTCACTTTTTCCCCAAGGCAGGGAGGCCACTCAATACCTCATCCTAGTCATAAGGGACAGTTTTGACTCATTCCCAAAGGAAGGACCCCACATCAGACCCCATCCTAGTCACAGGAATAAGCTTTCACTTGTCCCTCAAGGAGGGATTCCACCCCAGACCCCATCTGGGTCACAGAGAACCCAAATGCCTGGTCCCTGTTGGTAGGGACCCTACCCCAAACCCCCCACCCCAAACCCCCCCACCCCCTCTCAAACTTCATCCTGGGCACAGAGAGTGTGTTTGCTTTGACCCCAGGGGGACACCTCCACCTCATACCCCATCCCATTCCCGAAGGACCCCCTTGCCTTGTCCCCACATGGGAGATTCCACCTTGAACTCCATCGCTGCCCTTCAGACCTCATCCTGGTCTCAGAGGGCCCTCATGTCTGGACCCCAAGGGTGAGATCCCACCTCAAACTCCATCTTTGTCCCTCAAATCCCATCTGCATCACAGAGAGCCCACTGTGCCATGTCCCCATGAGGGGACCCCACCTAAATGGCACCCTGGCCACAAAGGGCTCCTCTGCCTTGTCCCCGTGGTGGCGAGCCCAGGGCAGACACCATCCACATGATGAGGACCTTGCATTGCCTTGTCCCCATGGTGGAGATCCTGTGGCAGTGGGTCCCTCCTGAAATGTCCTCATGGGGACCCTTCTTATTCTCCCATCCTTTACTGAAGTCCCCTTTGCCCCATCCCCCTGCCCTGAGGCCACAGGAGCTCCATGTCCTGGCGCTCCCCTTGGGCCCCCCTCGCCCCATCTCCCAGACACACGGAGATCCTTTGGATGCCCCCACAGCCCTTCGGGGTTACCTGCAGACCCCCGTGATTCAGACCACCCAGCCCCAAGAGCCTCACCTGCCACAACAGCCTCCACGTCCACCCGGTCCAGTCCCGGCTGCCACCAAAAACCCCCTGGGTGTCAACTTCTGCTTTGGGCACTTCCCGCCTCCGCCCGCCCGCCAGCACGGCACCTCCTCCCCCGCTGCCCCACGGTGCCCCCCTCGTGGGCAGGGCCCCCTTACCTGTCATCAGCCCCCAGCACCCACTGCCCCCCTGGCGCTGGCACCAGAGCCCCCCTGGACACCCCATGCTGCTCCTCCAGCACCGCGTGGCGCCTCGATGGGTCCCCCCGTTACCGGGTCGGGGCGCGGTGGCCCTTCGCTGGGTGCCGGTGGCCCACGCTGGGTGTGGGTGACCCACGCCAGGAGCCGGTGGCCCACACCGGGTGTGGCGGTGAGCGCCAGGTGCTGGTGGCCCAAGCCAGGTGCTGGTGGCCCGTGCTGGGTGCCGGTGTCGTGGGGTGCTGCATGGGGTGCCGGCCGGGGAGCAATGGGCCCCTGCAGGGCGCGGGGCTGCTTTTAACCCCATCCTGCCCACGTGGCCCGACCACAGGAAGAGCCGTCGCTGCGGAGCAGATAACGGTGCCGGTCCCACCCAGCGCCGCCCCGCAGCCCGACCGCAGCCGGTCCGGCACCGGGGCAGGAAGCACCCAGCCGGTTACGCTCTCCTGGGCTTTGCTGCTGACAGCGACAAACATGTTTGTGCAGAAAAAAAAAAAAAAAAAAAAGAAAGAAAGAAAGAAAGGAAAAAAAAAAAGGTGTTTGCACAGGGTGACAGTAACTGAATCCACCTCCCACGGCTGCTCGGCTGCACCACGGCCCCTAGCCCCATGCTAGCGGTGGGACCTGCACGGCAGCAGTTCCTGCCCACGGAGGGTCCAGCAGCCCGTGGCGGGGGCTGCAGGACTCAGGGGCTGCCTGGTCATGGGGGTGAAGCACTGGGGACACAGGTGCCAGCGAGTCACAGGCCCTAAACCTGTGCTTTAGGAAATGCATTGCATAAGAGGCTTCCTGGAGCCTCTCACTCTTCAGGGCTCTGCAACACCAAACTTCCCCCCGGCCCGGGCAGCTGTAGCGACCAACAGGGATGTGAGGCCCTGGGAAGAAAACCGAAAGCTGGGTTTGGAGGTTGGCACATCCAGGTCACAATGGCCCCAGTGACGGCACCGGGACGGTGCTGGGACACAGAGCAGGAGGATTTTGCTTGGCCAGCACCGCCCTGTCCCAGTGCCAGGGGAAGCCCACCACTAAACTAGATCAAAACCTACAAACTAAATCCCCAAAAGTGACCGTAAATGGGGCCATGTCTGCCCCTGCACTGGTTTTCGTGTACCTCTGCAAAAGGCTCCTTTTTAGGCCAATGCAATTCACTCTCAACATTGATAATATGGACGGAAATGTATAAAAAACGGTACTGGTGAGGTGTGCAGGAGGCAGGGGGAGAGCAAAGCCAAAAATAACCGAGCAGCAGCACAGGCAGAAGTGATTTGACTTGAGCTGCACATGTGCTGATGGCAGCAGGTAAAAGGCTTTAGGAGAGAGAGAATTGGTTGGGAAGGCCTTTCCAAACCAAGGCTGAGCTGGTGGAATTTCAGTGGAAGAAACCAAACAGAACTGGCTGGAGTGAGCCCATTCACCAGCCCAGCAGCCCCGTCCCTGTGCCTTGGCCTGCCGAGGGCTGCCCTGTCTCCCACCCTTCCCTGACCCTGTGCCCATCTCCATTCCTTATGGTCACGGGATTGGGGACACTGTTCCCTATGCTGGAGAGAAATTCAACAAGGAATGTGAGTGCTGTTGGTGATGTCTCCACAGGGCCCTTTTGGCAGCTCTGAGCCCAGGAACATCGCTCTGCCTCGCCAGGGGCCTGTGGTAAGCAGCCACTCATCCATGGCAGAGGCCACCACGTGCAGGCTGGGTCCATGGGGTGGCCTCCTGATGCCAGGTGACTTCAGGTGCCTCCCAGACTGGCCCTCCTGGGGGCCTGAAATGTGTAAATATCATTTTTGGTGTGAACCACAGAACATCCTCATTTGGAAGGGACCAACAAAGATCATCAAATCCAGCTCCTGGCCCTGCACAGGACACCACAACAATCCCACCCTGTGCCTGAGAGCAGATTGTTGCCAACCCAGAGACCATCCTGGAGACATCCCCCAGTGCCATCAGCCACCTCAGTGCCAGGGGATAGTCCCCAGCAGTGGTGGGTGCCATCACAAGGGGTGAAAGTTGCACAGGGTACAGGTAACCACGCTCAGGCAGCAGAGAAAGGAGCCTTTTGGGGGGCAACCAGAGAGAGACTTGGCCCCAGAGGTGCTGCTGAGGGACTTTCCCCCGTGCCCCAAGGTCACGGCCATGTTCCTGGCTGATGACAAACTGGTCCCTGGTAAATACTGCAGCTGGGAGGAGGGGACAGGGTGGGAAGTCAGGCTCACTGAGGAAACCTCCGTTTGAGGCTGACCATGGGGCAAAGCAGGATGAAGATATTTCCCAACAGAGGCAGCCGGGGGAGATTGCACCCAAGGACAAGATGTCAGGGGAGAGTGAAGCACGTGGCCAGAGCTGGGATGTGCAGGATGGCAGCAGGGAGGGAGCTGTGCCTTCCCAAAATGGGGTCCCCAGCAGAGCCCTGCCCCAGCACCTGCCCGTGCTGCTGCGGGGCCATGCAGGGGGGCCATAGGCGCCTTCCCAGCAGAGAAGTGGGGGGAGGTGACGCTTCCTCTTTCCCCAGCCCAGCACGGATGGAGGATATGACATTTTGGGTCCTGAGCTGATTTCCTTCTGCCTGCACTGGTCTCAGAAAGGAGGAAATCAGCAGATCTCGTTCCTTGGGCTCTGATGAGGTCTCTGAAAGTCTCCAACTGATGATGAACTTACCACATTCCCCAGCCATTGGTTAATTTTACTGGCTGGCAAACCAGGCTGCAGGAATTCCTACCCCAGCCCTTGGCTCTGGATCGTTTGGTCCTGCTGCACTCGTGTCCGTCTGAAGGAGCTCCAGGAGCTTTTTGGGGTCGGGGGAGGCTGAAACAGCAGCGTTTCCTCCCCTGGGAACCCCGTGAGAATATCCGGTCCCCAGCTTTCCCGAGGCCCCTCTCCACACCCTGCCCACCTGCTCCGCATCTCCCGGGGGCTTGCTGACGGACCCCAGGTGCTGCTTCCCAGGGTGCAGCTCCCCGAGAGAAACCACGTCCCCCCGAGGCACCGCTCCCGCACCCTGCCCTCCCCTGCCTCGTCTGGGGGCACCCGGATGCAGCTCAGACACTGCCATGGCCCCCAAGATTTCCTGGGCACGGAGCACCACGGGCGCCTCGCTGCCACCCCGCAGCACCGACGGGGCTGTTCCTTTTCCAGTAACGCTGCCGGTATCGGGGAGCGCAGGGCAGCGGGAGCCGGCTTGCGGGGCAGCGGCACGGCCGGGCCCAGCGCTCGGCAGGGGGAAGGGCCCTTGTCGGGCCGTGCAGCCGAGGCGCTGCGAAAGCGCTGATATTTCTTATCGGCTCTGCAGCAACTTCCCCTCCTCTCCTGCGGTTGCGGCGCTCGCTGCCGGCAGGGGAAGTGCTGCCCTCGGCCCCGGCGCTGGAGGAGACGAGCTCCTGCCGGCGCCTCAGCGTGGCCCGCGAACCCCGCCCGCTCGGTGCTGGGGACAGCAGCTGCCCCGCCACGCTCAGTCATTCCCACCATCCAGCACCCCGTGGCTCCCATCCAACCGGCACCTTGTGGAGGAAGAGAAGGAGGAGAAGAAGGAACAGCATGGTCCCACCCAAAGCCTCCCTGAGCCACCTCCACTACCCTGGGGCCAAGGGGCCGGGTGAGCCACTGGATCCACGGGCAAGCTGTAGCATCTCCTGGCCAGGCCCCAAAGGAGCCACAGCGTCTCAGTCAGGCCACTGCTAACGCTGAAGCCTAATGACAGTGTTCCCAAAGCACCACATCCCTCTGAGAACACGGGACAGAGGCACGGGGGGCACAGCTCTCTCTGCTTTACAGTGCCAGGGGGGGCCTCCTAAAAGGCCCGCGGGACAGAGGGCTCTGAGCTGGGATGCTCCAGGAGAGCAGGTGCTAGGGACATCTGCAGCACCAAAAAATCAGGAGTGCCAAGCACCACCCCTGAGAGCTTTTTTTGGATGGGAAGGGCATTGTCTGCCACCGTCATGGCAAACCTTCAAGGAAGAACTGCAGCGCCTGTGGCACGGCTGAGAGGCCACCTGTGCGCCCAACAGAGGGGCTGCGGTACCTGCGTGGGCCGAGCCCCGTTTCACCGCCGGGCACGGGAGGCGGCCCCGAGCGGGATGTTCGGGGGAGCCCCCCGAGCGCCCCCAGCCCCCTGCCCGAGCCCGGCCGTGCCCCGGAGGCCGGGCAGGGGCGAGGCCGTTACAAGTGACTCAACCAGAAACTGCCGGGCGAGGAGGCGGCGGCGAGAGGCAAATGAGAGCGCGAAGGGAAACCTCAAAAAGGCGAAGTGACGCGGGCGGGCGGGGGACACGGCGCTGGATTTGCCCATATATAGACAAAATCGCGGCCTGGCTGCGCCAGTGGCGGGCGCGGGGCGGTTGGGCCGGGCCGTGGCTGCTCCGGCATTTTCCGTGGCACCTGCTGCCACCGGCCACGCAGGTGGGGGAAGGGGACCCCACGGCCCGGGGGCTCTGGAGGGGCCCCCACGGCGGCCGGTGCTGCACAGATGGGTGACTCCTGTTTCCCCCCTCTTCTTGGGATGGAGGATGCTCCGGGACAGAGCCCAGCAGGTGTACGGGGAAGGAGGGATGAGAAGCAGCACCAGGCTGGGCTGTGGATTTCCCGGGGCAGGATGGGCTCAGGAGGTGCAGGGCTGAGTTCTATGGTGACAGACCCTGCTCTCCCTCGACCTTGACCCTGCAGGACAAGGGGCAGGAAGAGCTGAGCATGTCTGAGGGCCAGAGGCGCAGAGGAGGGGGTCAGGCACTCAGGGCTGCCAGGAAGCAGCTCCCCAAAGCTGGCATTGATGGCACCTTTCCAGCACCTTTCCAGGCCAGCTGTGCAGTTCCAAAGCCCCAGCCTGGCCAAGGGGACAGATCCTGCAGCCACTGGAGTGTGTTGCCCTGTACCACACACTTGGGCCATCTGGGGACCAGAGGTGCAATGTCCTCTCCCAGCACAAGTCCCAGGGCTCTGTTTGGGCACTCAGTGGCTCTTCTGCAACTGCCCATGCAGAAGGACCTCGGAGGGGAAAAGCCCCTTTCAGCCCAGCACCAGCATCAGCCTGAGTGACATGCAGCTGGCAAGGAGAAGGGAAGGACAAGTGCCACCTGGGATGCAGCAGGAGGTCTGGGGATGGGGAGATACCATCAGATTCTCAAGTCCCTCCTTGGACTTCAGCTGTGGTCTCACTTTGCCATGCGCCCTCAGGAAACGTGTCCTCAGCACCCTCAGCCACCTCCACTACCGAGCTGAGACTCCACTCTGCCCTGCCCAACCCCTGGCATCTCCCTTCCCATGATGGAGCAGACCAGGGAGGTGAGAGCTCTCAGTCTAGAGGAGGGTTGGGACCCCCCACCAGACTCCAGAACCCCAACTCTGTGGGCAGACCCATGGGTTTGGAGGTATCCACCATGAAGCAGTTTAGGGCTCTTTGCAGACAGCCCTGAGCTCACAAGGGATGGATGTTCCGCTTGCAGGTGCCCTTTGCAGGCCTCTGTCAGGAACCCAGCAGCCTCTCCCCTTCAAAAGCAGAGCCTCCTCCTTCCACTGCAGTTCCTGAGGGGAAAACACCCAGAGGACCCATCATGCATCAGAGCTCCCTGTTTTCCTCGCAGATCCCCTCAGCAGGGAGCACATCCCAGTTCCTTGCCCACCTGCCTCCATCCCAGTGCACCAGGGTTCCCTGGGCTGGGCACGTGGCAGCTGGGCCCCATTCCTGCCATGCTTTGAGAGCTCTCCTAGCTTGCCCCTCCCCCCCATCTTGCTGCTGCTCAGATCTGGGCCCCTCCTCTCCCCACCACATCAGACACAGGGGCCTCGGTGGCTTCTGCCCATGTGCCCTGACATGGAGGTGACGGGCAGGATGGGGCACCCATTCCTGGCATGCCCCGGGCTTTACCATCCTCTCTACAGCAACATTTCCCTCCAGGTACCAGGACAACCCAGGTCATCTTCCCCATCACCTCCACCTGCCAAGGTCTCCTCAGCCAGTTTCCAAGGATAACAGTCTTAATCTGGGGTTTGTTTGGGGCTTTTTCCCCACCCCTACCACCTATCCCCAAGGGTTTCCACATCCCTGAGGTAACCAGTTCCCCCCAGGCACACAGGGTGGCCAAAAGGAACCTGGGAAAGTCCAAGTCTGCACTGGGAGCCAGTGAAGAAGTGAAAGTGGAATTAGGGTGAAGCAGGAATGATTCTCAGAGAGTAGGAGCACCTCTCCTATCAGGAAAGGCTGAGAGAATTGGGATTGTTCAGCGTGGAAAAGAGAAGCTTTCGGGGTGACCTAATCGTGGCTTTCCAGTACCTGAAGGGAAATTACAGGAAAGATGGAGAGAGACAATGGACAACGGCCTGGAGTGACAGGACAAGGGGGAATGGCCTTCCATTGCCAGAGGGCAGGGACAGATGGGATATTGGGAAGGAATTGTTCCCTGGGAGGGTGGGCAGGCCCTGGCACAGGGTGCCCAGAGCAGCTGGGGCTGCCCCTGGATCCCTGGCAGTGCCCAAGGCCAGGTTGGACATTGGGGCTTGGAGCACCCTGGGATAATGGAAGATGTCCCTGCCCATGGCAAGGTAGGGAACAAGATGGTCTGTAAAGGCCATTCCAGCTCAAACCATGCCATGATTCCATGCTGCTGCTGCCAGCCCGGGCAGCATCTCAGTGTGCCACAGCAGGCAGAGCAGCCCCGGGGGCACAATGGGGGGGTCACCCTGCCTCGGCCCCCTGGGCAGGGTCCAGTGTGCTCTCATCCACGTCCCCCTTCACCTGAAGCCTGTGTGGCCCAAGTGGGAGGCCAGAGGCCGCTCTGACCGGGGTGTGGGCAGGTCCCCGTCCCCGGGCAGCGCCGGAGGGGCCCCGCGCAGGTGGGGACAGGCATTTCCCGGCAGCTGCCTCTGCAGAAGCACCGAGTGCTCTGCGGTTTGGAAAGTCACTTTTCTCGTCCGCAGGGAGAGCCGGGGTATCGGTTCTCAAAACCCGCACGAAATCTACTGGCTCGTGTTTCCTGCCGGGGCTGCCCTGGCCCCGCTGCCCAGAGCTGCCAGGCTGCCAGGGATGCCAAACCTGCAGCATTTTCGGGCCTGGCTGAAATATTTGAGCGTCATTTGGTGCAGGGGGAGGAGCCGTCCTGACTCACATCTCCGCTCCCAGCCCGTTGCCGCTTTTCTCTCCCGATTCCCGCTCCGGCTGCCACCGCACATTTTTCCTCCAGTTTCTTCAACGTGAGAGCTCCCTGCCCTACTTTTTTTGCAGCAATAAAGCTCCGCATCGTTTGCTTTTGGCTGGTGCAAACCCCAGGCAGCTCCGGGGCTGGAGTCTCACTGGCAGGCTCCTTTTGGGAGCCTTGCGGGAGAAGTGGATCACCGGGGCTGCGCGATGTGGGATGCGAGGGAGCTCGCAGGGAACGGGCTCGGGGTCAGCCTGGTGAGAGGCACCACGTTCCTGGAAGCGCTGCAGGCACAGGAGGTGCAGCTCTCAAGAACCACCACGTTCGACCCATTTTCCTCGCTGGGGTGGCTCCTTTGCACCTGCACTGCAGCTCCTGCCAGTCTTAACCCTACATATCCTGGAGCACTTGGGCTTCCAGCAAGGGGTGAGGTCTCTGCAGGGTTTCCATACCCCCTCAGTTTCCCCGAGAGGCACAGTGACAGTGCACACTGCGCCCTGGAGACAATTTCCTAAGCAAAGTTCCCAGCCCTGAGCGGTGACTGCAACTTCCCAGGAAGGGAGATGAGAACCGCGGAGCCTCAGCCCCACAGCAACCGCAGCCAAACAAGCCCATCCTGCTTAGGGTCCTGTGCAGAGCCCTCTTGTCACCTCCTCTGCATCACGGGGCCAGGGGACAAGGGTCCTGGGTCCTGATGTGGCTCCAGCCTTGGAGCACCTCCAGCATGGCCATTCCCTGCAGCCAAGGGAAGGAAGGCAGTCGGGACTGAACGGTGCTGTGAAACAGCAGGAACTGGAGCTTGTGCCTCAGTCGGTCTCCAGCAGTTCCCCAGCCCAGGGCCGTGCTGCCACCCCGCGGCACCACCAGCGTGAGGCTCCCCGGGCTGGGCACGGGAGGGGCGGATCTGTCACCCTACATCCTCCCAGCCTGGCTGGAGACAAACCCTTGCTGCCCAAAACCAATCTCCAGCCAGCTGGATAAAGAGCCACCCCCCTCACCCTCCTTGTTCCCTTCCATCCTGAATGTGTCAGGCTGCCCAGACAGCCCTGGCTGCAGCTTTCCCAGACCATTCCACTAGGGATGAATGCATCTGGGGGGATCCCAGGTCACCCTGTGCCCCTCATGGCACAGCTGGGCCAAAATTGCCCTCCAGAGCCCAGAGGCCTGTGCCCAGAATACCTAAACCTGAGCATCCTGCAGAGGCCCTGGGCTGCTGGGACAGTCAGATCTCTGTCCCACAGGCCTGGCCTACTGGGAGCTCCCAAGGTCCATCTCCTGCCCACACTGCAACGCAGCAAGCCTGAAGGATGACTCACCAGGCAGCTCAAGGGCTTTGATTTCACCAGGGGTGTGTGAAAGTCACGGTCAATTCCCCCTTTTGACTGCAGAACTGAACCTGCTGCTCTGTCTTCCCAAGAGGAGGGTGCTCTCAGCTCTTCCCACAAAAGGTGGATCTGCACCTGGAGACGTTTGCTGGAGCTCAGGGCCCAGCAAGGGCTTGACTTGGCCCTGGTCTGCACTGAGCAAATACTCATTACTTCAGCACCACATCTGCAAGGACCCAAGCAAAATGTGGCTTAAGGCACCTTCCCTTCCAGCCCCCTGTGCTCCAGGCTTGTCCCACCACACATCTGCTCCAAATCTCCACAGGAGGCCATGCTCTCTCTGACCTGGGGCACCTGGGACTCATTTCTTGTGAGCAGCTCTACAAACCAGAGCAGTGCAGAGAGGCCATCACCTCTGCCATCCTGGCAGTGTCACTCCCCAGCCAGTCCTGAATTCCCTGTGCTGCAGTTACTCTCAACCCAGACCAAGTGCAATTTTCAGGCTGTAATAACTTCCACTGTTTGTCTCAAGAAAACAAAAATTGAGCTTTCCAGCTCCAGGATTATCTCAGGGAAAAAAAAAATTATTTCACTTGGCCCTTCGTGACTGGTGGCTGCTGCTGAACTGAAACAAAACAACTCAAGCAAGAGCCATCAGCTAAGCAAGCCGAATCCCTCAGGAGTTCAACTGTTACACACACTGAGCTGACACTTAAAGCAGTCAGATCTGCAGAAGCAGGAGGCTGGATGGGTGTTTCCACCCCTGCTTGTCCACCCCTCCTGTGTGCAGGGCCTGGTGCTGCCTCCCAACCACACCAGCAATGGGCCCGTCCTGCTCTGCCTGCCCTGGAGCCCAGCAACAGCCAGTGGATGGTCCATCCTGCTACCACATTCCTCGTACAGGACCTGCAGGCCTAACGCTCCGTGACCTCCATGTAACCACCTCCACAGGAAACACTGGCCATCACCGTATCTGCTCCATCCAGCTGGGAGCTGCAGGTTCCCCACAGGGAAGGGCACCCAGCACAGCCAGGGCAGGATCTTGCTCTCAAGGCAGGAATGTGGCCCATGGTACAAGCAGTGACAATTGCAGGCTCCAAACAGTCTGGCACAGGCAGGGGGGCAAGTGTGAGCCCCCCACCTCAGCACCCTGCAGTGGTGAAACCAGTGACAGAGTGACAGCTGGACCCAGCCCTGAGCAGGCAGTGGGTTTTATTGAACTATTTACACAGCTATTTCCCAAATCCCAAATCCCCGCTTTCCCACACCAACCATAAAAAAACTTGGGCATCACCATTAAACACCCTTTCCCAGTCCTACTCACACCCTCCCCCCAGCAAGGCTCAGATAAATGTCTGTGGTCTGTGGTGTGGCAGAGTCTGGAGGTACCGAGTGAGGGGAGCTGAGCCTGCACACTCCGAGTCCAGCCCCACTTGCCCACAGGATAAAGCTGAGAGGTTTTGGAGCAGTGCCCACTGCCTCTTCCACGCAGCACTGGCACCTCCAGGCAGCACAAGAGCGCTTCAGGTTTTTATGGCTGTGTCCCGAGACTTGTAGGCCACTCCACGGCTCTTCAGCTCTCGGACAATCCCTGCAGCAAGGAGACAAACACATTTTAGTCTTCTCCTGGGATGAGGAGCCCTGGGAACTGTCATGTAGAACTGGACAATCATCTTTGTTTCACAGAATCATGGAATATCCTGAGTTGTAAGGGAGGGATGCACAAGGATCATGGAGTCCAGCTCCTGTCCCTGCACAGACAGCCCAACAACCCCACCCTGGGCATCCCTGGCAGCGCTGTCCCAACGCTCCTGGAGCTCTGGCAGCCTCGGGGCCGTGCCCATTCCCTGGGGAGCCTGGGCAGTGCCCAGCACCCTCTGGGGGAAGAGCCTTTCCCTGATATCCCACTTAAACCCTAATCCTGGGTATTCCAGATATGCCTGGGCTGTGCCAGGCCTCAGCTTCTGGCCTCATGATGTTTCCAGCTCCTTCCCAATGCAGAGCTAAGTCAGAAACAAGGGAACTGGGATTCCAGACACAGGCACAGCTTTCACTCCAGGGATTTGGGATTCACTCCTGGGTTAGGAGTCTGCTCTGGGGCTACATACTGGGCAGGAACTCAACTGGATGGATGATGCCCTTTCTGCATTCCAGAGATAAGGCAAATCCTCTGTGCCCTCCAGTCCACTTGTAAACACACAAATCCACCATGGCACAAGCCCTTAGTGCAGGAGGAGGAGTGTGCTCACTGGGATTGCCACAACAGCACCCCATCCTGCAAAACCCTTTTCTATGAACAAAACTCCATGTTCTCCTGGAGCTGAATGGTTTGAGATATGCCCACCTTCCAGAATCGCTCTCTAATCCCAGTTTATCCCTCTGATAGACAGGTTTTAGCCAGCAGTTTTCAATATAAACTTCTGCCAGGTACAGTGCTGAACCCTGAAACTCCCTCTCCAGCAACTCCTTGCAGTCACCTTTGCTGATCCCATCACACCAGGGTGATCCTGTCCCACCTGGCTGATCCCAGCACCCACATGGCATGTTCCCTGTGCAGTGTTCACAGAGCCCCAAACCCTGACTCCATCACACAGGTACCTTGGGGCAGGCGGCCAGTCACGGACACTGCATAGACACCAGGCTTGAAGGTACCTGCGGGAAAGAAAACCTCGAATTACCCCATGTGGAGCAGCCAGGTGCGATTCCTCAACCTGTGCATATGCCCCCTCATTGAGGGGCAGAATCCCTTCCACAGCCCAACCTGCAGCTCTCACTGCGCCCGAGAAGGGTTTGCAGAGAAGGGATCTCCAGCTCCCAAATTACTCACTGATCCGCTGCCACTTGGAGACCCAGCTGTCCTCAGGGCTCATCATGGCGATGATCCTGCGGGAGGGATGGCAGTGAGGGGACGTCTCCCAGCTGGGTGACCCCACTGTGCCACTTCGGTGTCCCCACGCTCCTGGGGGACCACGGCTGGGCCCAGGCCCCACTCACCCGTCGAAGGAGGAGCTGGTGCAGTCATAGACCATCTCGCGGTTCCCCTTCATCTGCAGGTACGTCTCGCAGTTATCACAGCCATCATACTCGAACTGGTCGATGGTCTAAGGGGACACAGGTGTCAGGGGCCCGGACCAGCCGGGAGCCGGGTGGCCGCGGGGCCGGGAAAAGGGAGGGAACGGCCGAGGGAAGGGAGGGAGGGAACCCCGGGAAGGAGGGTTCAGGACCAGGGCCGGGGCGGACGGGAAGCGCCCAGAGGCTGCGGGAGGCAGGGGAGGGAGAGAGGCCCGGGGGCGAAGGGCCGTGGCAGGGGCTGGAGGCACAGACCAGGAGGGGGAAAAGACCGGGAAGGTCCAGGCCGGAGAGGGGGTCCTGGGCCGGGAAGTGCTGGGAGAGGAGGGCCAGAACGGGCGGGCAAAGGACCGGGGAGGGCAGGAAGGCTCGGGCTGGGGCCGAGAGGGAGGAGAACCGGCGCAGGGAAGGGCCGGGGCCGGAGCGGGGAGGCCCGGGCCGAGGTGGGAGGGCCGGGGCAGGGAGTGCCGGGGCCGGGATGGGAAGGCGCAGGCCGGGCGGGGAAGGGGCGGGAAGGGCCGGTGCCGGGGAGAAAGGCCCGAGTAGAGGCTGCAAGGCTTAAGCCGGGCGGGGGAGCAGTCCCTGTGCCCTTCCCGGTCCCACCTTGACGAGGGAGCAGAGCAGGCAGGCGCGCAGGTGCCGCAGGTCCTTAGGGACGGTCTCCAGCGAGATCGCGGCCATCGCTGCCCCGGCCCCGCTCTGCGACTGCGCCGCGGCCCCGGACCCGCCCCGGGCACGGGAACGGGAACGGGAACGGGAACGGGAACAGGAACGGGCCCGCCCCGGCCCTGGATCCGCCCCGGGAATGGGAACGAGCCCACCTCGGCCCTGGATCCGCCCCGGGAATGGGAACAGGAACGGGCCGGGCCCGCCCTGGATCCGCCCCGGGAATGGGAACGAGCCCACCTCGGCCCTGGATCCGCCCCGGGAATGGGAACAGGAACGGGCCGGGCCGGCCCTGGACCCGCCCCGGGCCCGAGCGGCAGCGGCGGGCGGGGGCTCTGCAGCGGCCGGGAAGGGCCGGGCTGGGCCGGGGGTCCCTCCCCGCGGGGCTCCTCCGGCAGCGCAGCCCCGCGCACAAAGAACAAACGCAGGCAGCAGACCGGTACATGGATAAATATATTAGTAAATAAATATATTTCTGAGCACATCAGCATATTCACACATCTTTGTGTTTATCGGACATAAATACACAGTTTTGCATATATATAAAACGTATTCTTCCTTTTTTTTTCTTCTGTGTGTGGTGTTTGTTTTTTTTTTTTTCCTGGGTCATAATTTATTCCCAAGCCCCGAGAGCCAGGACAGACTCAGCAAAAAAAACAAACGAAACAAAAAGCAACAACAAAACGAACCGATATTCACATTTCCAAAGGATCTGAAGGATTTGTGTAGGAGGGGAGGTACCCAGCCAGCCTGACCACATGCCCAGTTCAGGGGGTGGGAGCTCCGGGGAAAGGGGTCCCTGGGGAAGGGCTGGACCTTCAGCTTGGATAGAGGGAGCTTGGGATGCTCTGGCTTCCATCAGTTTTCGGCTGTGACTTTGGATGCAAGGAAGGAAAATGAACTCTGCATCATTGCAGGGATGCTGGAGAGATTCCATGGCGGAGCCCACAGGCACTGAGCACTCAAAAGCATCACTCAGAAGCCAGAGGTAAAGGAATTGTGAGGAACCATTCCCTATTTTCTCAGATCCTGCTTCTTCCCTTCCAGGCAGCCAAGGATAGTCATCCATCTACTGAGGAGGATCTTTCAAACCCACCTTCCTCTCCTCCCCCTGAGCCCCCACCGAGGCAGACCTGCACTCCAGCCTTTTCTACGTGAAAAGGAACAGCAGCATAAGGTCAGGAAAAGGAGACACTTGGAAGCAGGCGTTGCCCTGGCAGCCTGGTAATACTGCAGTGGGGAGTGCACAGGGTGCACGAGTGCTGACCACTTTCCCAAAGAAGCTTGTGGCTTGCAAATTCAGGAATCTCCTCTTTTGTTAGGGATAACGAGGGAAAGAGAGGACGTTAGAGCTGCACTTGTTCCTCTGAGCAGTGAAATGCGTCCCTGGAGGCTCTCTGCCTTCCTGACTCCTAAAGAAAGCAGAGGGAGCACCCTGACTCTGAGCCTTCCAGGATGGTCAAGGACATGGGGAGCTGGTTCAGACAAGCCACGGACCAGGAGCACAAGAAGCTGAATTGGGGTGAATCCAGATCCACTCCTGGATTTTTCCTCTAGTTTAAGATTGACTTCCCTGCACAGGAGAAAACATCTGAGCTTGTGTCTTCTGCTTGCACTGGAGGACAAGCAAGAGCCTGGAAAGGTCTAAATGTAATTCTGCTGGGTTCTTTGATGAAAGAAATTCAGCTCTTCCCTAGACTGAAAGGTCCCACAGGGGCCTGGTCACAGGAGACACGGAATGAGCACTACAAGGGAATAATGTTGGGTTTAGAACAGTGCTATTGGCTGATCACTTGACTGCCAGGGACTGATTAGCAAAGATGCTTTTTTCGAGGATTAAGGGCAGCAAACCCCATAAAAAGCTTTCCCACCAACAAAGGAAGGCAGAGGATTATCCTGAACTGGGACTGCATCACCAGAGCACTCTCTTGAGAAGCTGCTGCTTCAAGGGAAGACACAGGAAGCTTTACTGAGCAGAAGGGAAAGTCTGTCCCTACATCAAGTTTCAACTGTCAGGAGTTATCTTCAGCTCCAGTGTTGTATCCTCACCAATGCCTCCCTGTGCTTGGAAGCGCTTGGTGCCATAGAAATGTGCACTTCATGTGGGAATCTGGCTGATTCTTTGGCCTGACTGATCATTTAGGGCAATGAACTTGACAGGAATTCTTTGCTGTTTGAAAGCTGCATGGGTTCTATGTGTTTTGCATTTGGCAGGTTTTATTTTGCTTGAATGTCTGCAAATTATGAGATGTAGGAAATAAGAACTAGTGACATTCAGAAAAATCCAAAATACTCATAAATGGGGGGGGAAGTAATAAACCAGAGCCTGATGATTTCTCAAGTTTTCTCCCTAAATCATCAAAATGTTGGAAAAGACAGAAAAATCCTTTTGAAGGATCATTTCAGGAGTCTCAGAAATATGAAGTTAAGGCTGGGTGATGGATAGAGCTCTGCTCTGCATTTATTATGGAGGCTTTTGCTGGGAATTTTTGCTGTGTCTTGGGGCAATGAGAGGAAGGAGAGAAGCAGGAGCCACGTGAACTCCAGGATTTTCCATAACTCCAGTGGATGGGGACATCTGAGATATGTTTGAAATATGCTTTTAGCAGGGTTGGCCATGACAGCTATTTGAGGGTAGGTGGAGGAGTTAAGAGGATGAGTGAGAGACTTGTTCACACTGCCAGATGAGAGGGTGGATTCTTTGCAATGGAAAGAGTCTGACCCAGCTCCTTCCCAGAAATGCTGACGTCCCTGTGTCTTCCCCTCTCCTGCTGCTGGCAAACACAGCCAGTGGCCAAGACGGCGTCAGCTGAGGGACACTGAGGTGACCAAAAGTGGTGAGAGCTCTTGGTTTCCACTGAAGTCAGAAGCAGCACCTTGCAGGGCAGCCCTGTGAGCGGTGAGATGGAGAATAGCTTGTTCCTGTGTCTGAAATAAGCATGGAAAAGTTAATTGAAGAAGTCTGGCTTTTGACCTAAGTGAGGAAATGAAGTCAGGAGCTACCAGGCCACAGAAAGTAATTTCTGCAGCTTTTGGTCTCGAAGGCTTGTTTATTTTTGCAGTGTTTAGCAAAACCTTCTGTGGCATGAACATGCCAAAATAGCAGCTTGCACTCACTCGGTGAGCTCTCCCCGGGAGCCCTGCCCAGCTCGGAGCGATGCCATGGGATGACGATGGGCTGCCTGTGCCTTCAGCGGAGACGGGCCCGGAGAGCCGCGCTCTGTCTGGGTGACCTCGGGCCGTGGGGACGTGTCAGGAGACCACGAGTGTCCCGTTGCTCTTGGCAGTCTGTGTCTCGGCGGGGCAGGGCTGGGCAGAGCCAGATGTGAGCAGCTCCATGAACATCTGTGTCCACTCCATCTCCCAGCGAGCAAACAGGCCAGTGTTTTATTAAACTGAGTGTTCGTGGACATCCTGGACCTCCTCTTCAGATGCTGCATTCAAAGAAAAGGAGAAAGAAAAGTGTCAGCTACACCTGGCTGAACATTCCCAGGCTCTGCAGCTGCTGGGGCCTTGACCCCGCAATCCAGAGAACACATGCTGCAGGAAAAACCACTAAGTGAAAGCTACTAAAAAAGCCACTAAGCCACTGGAACAGGCTCCCCAGGGAATGGGCATGGCCTCAAGGCTGCCAGAGCTCCAGGAGCGTTTGCACAACGCTCTCAGGGGCGCACAGGGTGGGATTGTTGGGATGTCTGTGCAGGGCCAGGGACTGGACTTGATAATTCTTGTGGGTCTCTTCCAATTCAGGATATTCCATGATTCTATGAAGTTTCTCCCAGTTTTTCAGAGGAAATTTTATGGCCACCTCCCAGCCATTTTATTCCTCTAAGGTGAAGTACAATAAAATCTAAAGATAAGACATCAAGCTGCTCCTCAAATATTTCAGAAGAGGCAGGCTAAGGGCACCCCAGGATTCACATCACTGCTAGGTGTTTGCTTTTGAGGCTTTTTGATGTTTGCTCTTTGTGAAAATCTGTACAGCTGACTGAAAAATTATTAGGACTGGAAAGTAACACCAATTCATATCTCACAGAGCCAGGGTGCAACAGAACTCCAGGCAATAAGAGCAGAGAGCAGTGATGCAAGACAGGAATGACACATGTTCCACGGTGTTCCACAGGTTGCACAAATTGCTTCTGAGTCCAGCTCAGGCTCAGGCTCTTCCCCAGCCCCTTCCACCTGGGGAATTACTGACAGGCAGGTGCTGAGCAGTTTACTTGGAACCATCCAACAACAGGGCTGCCTAAAAAGCTGCACCCAAGCCACTGCTCCAGACAGCCCCTTTCTCTCTAAGTCACTGCCTGTTGTCACACACACCACGGTCCCTTCCCAGATCTCTTAAGCCTGCCCAGAACTCTTATACAAGGTAAGCATAGCCCAGCAAAGGCATACAGACATGATTTTTCCTATTTCCCTTTTCCTGAATGTTCCTGAGATCAAAGGAAAGAAATGCCCACATATAGATCTATAGAGGGCAATTTAAAACAACTTTTCAGAACAGTCACAACAAATTCTTGTTGGTTGCTTATCACCAGCTGTAGGAGCAGAGCCTTTAAAATTAAATATGTGGGAAGCAAACAAACACAGGAGATTCTGCTTGGAAAAACAATGATTAGCACTGATTAGCTAATCAATGTGGGAAAATGAATGCACATGGTGTTGTACATGTACACACGTGTGCAAGCATGGCTGTAGTACCTGAAGAAAGAGTTTGAGCAGATCTTGCATTTGTGACTTGAGTCACAAGTATGTGGAATCAGCCATTTCCAACTGCTTCCCTTGCCACCAGCTTATGTGCAACCCAAACAGAGACTGCCCAGCTTCAATCCCTCTGTGTTCAGATGCCTTCAGTCTCAAATAACATTACTAAAACATTTTCTGAAAGCTGTGCCTGCATGAGTTTCCCCTGCTTGTGCTAAGAAAAGATCATGAACTGAAGAGCTGGGAGAACCTCGGCTGCTGGACTGGCCATGGCAGGGCACTGACCTGGAGCACACCTTGATGACACCACAGAAATCGTGCTCTTTGCGTGTTAGGTTTTAAGGGTGGTCTTTTTCTGTCCTCTAATCCCTTTCCCCCTCCCTAGTAAAGATCAAAGACATGACATGAAAGGGACTCAGGATGAGCAGGAGGGAGGAGAGGGGGAGGATGCCGAGAGCACTGCAGGAGGTGAGATTTCCCAGGGAGAGAAATCAAGAGATTTCATCAGCCTGTGCTGGAGTAATGTGGCTGCTCTGGGATGCTTTCCGGGCATGCCGGGGCGGTTCAGGAAGCCATCCAGCTGGAATTCACTGCCAGTTGTCTGTCTTCCCTTAAGAGGATCCATCAGCATTGCTCCAGGATTGATTCTCCAGGGACGCGACTCCCAGGTGTGGCCTCTCCCAGGCAAGAGAAGAGTCGCGGATGCAAAGCCCGCCAAGATCGGCTGATGGAGGTGCTCAAGGAAGAGGCATAAACTCCAAGGTCATGCAAAAGGCTCTTTGGGATCATCCAGAGTTACTCCCTGTGATGCCAGTGCATGGCACTGCCTGCACAAGCGGAATTTCCCCAGGGGCTGTGGACCAAGATTCAGCCTCACCTGGGAGCTGGGCTAGGTAAGCACACACCTGGAGGGTGCTGCATCCCACAGGAGCACCAGCAGCTTCTGGAAGCCCTGGTTTAGGAACTTCCTGAGCCAGAGGGTGCATTTGCATCTCTGCATTTGCTACCTCTTGATCTGGGCTCTCAAAACCATTTTACTTCTGGCATCTACATCCCCTGGGCAACCAGCACCAGTTTCACTACACACCATGTGTTGCCTTTTGGGTGTTTTAAAGCTTCTGGTTCCCATTCGATGCCATCACTTACTTTGTTCTAAGTACTCTCTTATCTGCCTTCTCCTCTGCTCTCCTAATTTCATATCCTCTCTTTCATATCCTCTGCTAATCACTTTTTTCCCACATGAAAGTCTCACTATTCTTTCTATTTTCTCAGAAAAACCCATCGCTGGGATGGTACCAGATACCTTTCTGCCCTTCCACCAAGCCTGATTTCCCTTTCTTTTTCCACACTTTTTGGTGACCAGGAGCTGTGCGATCACCACAGGTTTACACAGCTGCATAAAAGGCACTTTCTGCTTGTCCCACATAGTTCCCAGCCAGCTAATGCTAATGCTAATGATGATGATAATAACAACAATAATAACAGGAACGTTGTGAATTTTACTTAAAAGTGGCTCTGCTCATGTGTGGCATTTTGTGCTACTTACAGGGGATTTCACCCAGCACTCCCTCACCCAACAGCTCAGCAGCAGGGGATCCTCCTGTAACACTCTGTATCCAGTTTTAATGCTGACATCCTGACGGATTTTGTATGTTACACACTTTGCTATCTCCTCTCCTTGTCCAAGATATTTATGAGCTTGCTGGAAGGTTCAGATAGTTGGAAAACTCCCCTTTTCTCCGTCTCTGAGTAATTTCCCTCCATTAAGTCTGATCTGCACTCTGTCTCCTATTTTTCAGTGAGTTATTTACCTATGAGAGCACCTTCCCTTTTATCCTTTCAGAGCTTCCTTCCCCTAAAAGATCTGCCAGGTGTTATCTTTCCCTACAAAAGCGGGGTTGCCTCCTCCCCTGGTTTTCACACTCAGCCATGTGCCTACAAGTCAGACCCTGCATTTGAATTTTTAACAATTTGCTTGGCTGGAAAGTCAGGCTCATCATTCTGTGGCTTCAGCTATTTCCAGCTGATACTGCCCTCAGCTCTTCCTCTTGGCTCTGGGCATGGGTAAGAGATTGCAGGCCACATTCAGGATTTATCAGCTTCGTGCTCGAGCCCTGAAGGATGCCCAGTGGGTGATCTGTACCTCTGGCAACTTGTTACTCTCCACTGTATTTCAGAAGTGCTCAAACTGGCGATTTGATTCATGAGGGATCCTGTCCCCCTGCCCTGAAGGGAGCTGTGCAAGGTGAGAACCTCCCGTAGCACTCCCCCGGTGATCACTAATGCAGTAAAGGTAGTTTGCTCTTCTGCTCTGCACTTACAGCCCCTGAACATCCCTCAGACCTGTGTTACTCCCTGGGTCTGAAGAAGCCCAGGCAGCCTTCTCCCTTCTGATGGAGCTGAAAACGTTTGCATTAATAGTCTGTTTTACACAAGCTGTTCATGGAAATATTCCCCGGCCTGTCTCTCCACGGCTCTGCACTTCACTTGGCATCCAGCTCTGTTCTGACTTTCTTCTCCAGCCACACCTTGGCTTTGGAAGAACAGCTTCTGAGTGCCCTCCCTGCTCTGCTGCTTGACAAGCCCTTTTCTGGGGCTGTAAATGATCCCTGTGCCCAAAAGCATCTTAGTCTTTTGCCTGCTTATTTTAGCACTATTCTCATAGGAGTCTCCTGTCTGTGTAGGCTCATCTTTGCAGCCTGTGTTACATAAACAGACACACATATACAGATATAGATATACACATCTATATACACACACACATAGATATACACTGTGTGTATAGATACACACACATACACAGACCCTAATGCCACCCTCCTTCTGCTTGGGGGCGACTGGGGGTTTTTGTGTCACTTGTCATTGGACTTCACACTCTCCTTAGCGCAGTGTCTCTCCCATGCCACCAGAAGAGACACACTCTTCTCCTCTGTAATTTCCCTAGGAATTACAGGGTCCCACTGTTTGCTTTTCTTTTAAACTGGGTTTCTGAAAAGTTTATGTCAAAACTTTAATTTAAAGCTAGGCTTTCTAATTCATCCGCTTATATTTTTAGCCTTATGCCATTTATCTGGAGGCAGAGATGCATTTTTCCCTGGTCTCCTTGTCTGTGTTTTGTGTCCTGCTTGCATGGGACTGTCTATTGAGATTGTTCTTTGCTCTTTTTTACTTCTTCTCTATTGATTTATACCTTTCCCAAGATAAAGAACCAAAGTGATTATAAACTCAGAGGTTGTGTTATGTCAACCAATGTCTTCAGCTTGGTGACTTTTCTGCGTAAGCCCTGCACAAGCTCTCTGCTCTGTCCTCTGCTCCTAATAAAGTTAAATCCTTAATCTGTCTTCTCTCAATCTTGCAAGGGAATTCTGACTCTCTGGCTGGCCCTGAAAGCATCCACAGAAGCTACTGCAGTGAACAGACATAGATCCACAGCACTTTCAGATACACTGGTCCTTCTACCTGCTGGAACAGGGAGGGAAGAGGGAATGAAGGCTTGGTGTGCTTGGCAAAGCAGCTGGCACTGGCTCTCGGTGGGGTCAGAGAGGATAAGGAGGTAGGCACAGATTGGGGCCACTGGGACCATTTCCAAAGAGACAGAAGCTTCCCAGCACGGACCTTGCAATGCTCAGCACCCTGTGTTATGCACACAGACTCCTGCTCTTGGAGCCCTCCCAGGCTCATTTGGGAGCTCAAAGCAAGCCCTGAGTAGCCTGCCCTGAGCCAGAAGGGCTCTCTCCATGTGGCATACCCTGGGAGGGCATCCCTGCAACCAGAGGCATCTCTGCCCTGATGCCTCCTTATCTCTCCAAACACCAGCATCCCTCCAGGCCTTGGAAGAACCTCCCTATCACCTATCTGCAGTGTCAGGCAGGCACTTCTGCACCTGGGAAAAATACCTGTTCCTGGGAGTCTGGGAGGCCAGAGGGCTGCAGGGAGCCAGGACCGTGCCCATCCAGCCTCCCCTGCCCCGCTGCCTCCTCGGCACCGGGAGCCTGGGCGTGGGGTGGGGCTGGATAGACAAGCACCGGGAGGAAGTTATTATCTCTGCGGCACAATGGGCACAGTGAGTCACGAGTTTAAGGCCAGTGTTTTAACAGAAATTAGACAGCCAGATCTGTGTTTGGTACCTAAATCAAAAGGATTTGCCCGAGGACCTGCAATGAGTCAGTGGCAGGGCAAGGAAGGAAGCCAGGCTCTGCTCCCAGCCAGCACCTGCCCCTGCTGACTCGCAGGTTGCTGCCTTCAGAGGACCAGAGAGAGCAAGACCTGGGAGCTAAACTCAGGTTCTTTCAAAGAGCTTCATCTCAAAGGCATTCTCCCTCTCTTTGTGAGAGACGTGCAGCAGTTAGGCAAAGGGCCAAACTTTAATTACATCTGATTTCCAAAAGACACTAAAAAGTAACTCCCACGCAACAGAGGCAGGTGAGAAATGAGGGATGTGCAAATCCAGCAACTCATTTAGTCTGTTCTACTACCCCAGGCCACACACACTTCCTTTCTCACTGATTCCAGTTAACTGGGCTTAGCTAAAACAACTGGAGCCCAAAAAGCCTTAATGATAATGACTCTGCCAGTAAGACACCCAGACTGGTGCAAGGACACTGAAAAACGTGGTCTCACCCCTTCCTTTGGGAGATATTCCAGCTGCTAGAAATGTTTAACTAAAATTAGCCACCTTATTTCTCAGTTGCAGTATTTCAGGGTTTGGTGCACTCTTTAACACACTTGCTCATCATTCAGGCCATCACCCTCACAGGTGAGCTCTGGAATGCTCCTGCAGTCAGTGCTCCTGTAGGAAAGCCCATCAGGAAGGTACCAGGTGTCCTGGCAGCCAGAGTTCCTTCATCAAACCCCCCTCATTCACCTGCTTGCTGCCAGGAGAGGTGAAGGCCAGACTTACCCGGACCACCCTGCTGAGATGGGCAGTGAAGGCGGACACTCAGACTGTGTCTGGGGGTGCCCGTCCCTGAGAAATCTGCAGGAACTGAGCGGTTTCCCTCCCGTCCTGACAACCCCTCCTCCTGCTTCCTCGGCTCGGAGCTGGACTGTGGCACTAAACACTTCCAGAGCGGCCGGGAGCCGCTGGGCAGGGCAGCGCTTGGGATCAGGGCTGGGCTTCGGGAGAGCAGCGGTAGCCAGCAGGATGGCCGGGAGGAAGGTGAGTGTCGCAGGCTCTGGGCTCGGCTGAGTCCTTGGGCAGGAGAGCGGGGTCGGGCTCCAGGGGACACTTTCTTTTCCTTCGGTGATGCCTGCTCTGTAAGCTGTATCTGGGGGGCAGTGGGACAGGGGGTGTGCCAGCTGCTCCCGATTGTCTGTTGGCATCTACACTGAAGTCCAACCTGCTTGGAGAAGTAGAGGGGGAGTGAGGGGCCTTCCAGCCTTCCTGGGGACAGGCTGGCTGTCCTGCTGGAGCTGCCTCCTGCAGCACAGCACTGCTTTCCAGAGGCTGCTGAGAGTGATGGCTTTTCTCAGTCCTCTTTTGTGTCCGAGCACTGTGGAAGGCAACCTTGGCCCCAGAGTATCGGGATTTGCGTGGCCCCGGCCCCTGCCCAGCCCGGCCAGGAGGACACTCCGAGTCCCGTCTGTAGTGGTGGTGCTGGTGGTGGTGGTAGTGGACATGGCTGAGCACCTGGGGCTTGGCCGGAGCGGCACTCCTGGGCACCATCAGGTCCAAGGAGCGGGGCCGCCTCTCCCTGGGCGGCCGCAGCTGCTCCTGGCCGTGGTCCGTGGCGGGGCCCTCGGAGCTGCAGTACACGAAGGGATCGTAGTCGCTGCTGAGGGAGCTGCGGAAGGTGGAGCAGCTGCCGTGGATGCCCTGCAGGCTGACGTCCGTGCAGTTCAACATGGAGTCACTGGAGGAGCCGTGGCAGGGCCCCGAGCTGGAGTCGCTGCCCGGCCCGTCAGCCAGGTACCCGCTGTGCTCCGTGAGATAGCTCTCCCCGGAGCCGCTGCTGTTGTGCTGGTGCCCGTGGCCAAGCCCACGGCGCAGGGCGGATGCACGGTGCTGCTTCTGTGCTAGGGCTGCCTTGGGCGCCAGGCAGGGGGGCTGGGGCTGAAGGGGACACGTCCTGTGGGGTGCCAGCGCCTGCCCGCATGCAGAGGGGTTGGGGTGCTGCTGCCCCAGCAAGCCCGGGGCCAGCGGGGCCACGTGGCCGCAGGCCAGCAGGGAGGTGGTTGGTCTGTAGGGCATGTAGTGGATGGTGCCAAAATCCAGCTGGGAGAGCTCTGGAGAGTGGAAGAAGGGGTTGCCGGGGGCTGGCTCTGGGAGAAAGCTCCTGAGGTTCCTCTGAGGATACGCGTGTGGGAGGTGGTAAAGGGCATGTCCTGGATGCTGGCGGAAAAGGTGGAGTCGCCGTCCAGGCTCCATGTCCTGAGGGACCAGCCTGGAGCTGGCAGCCGTGGCCTGCTCCCCCGAGTCTCTGGCTGTGGAGAGAGAGAAGGGAGTATCCAGCACACGTCCCACAGCCCCACGGCAGCAGCCCCGGCACTGATGCTCCACTGCCCTCCCACCATGGCCCCATGTCCTACCCCTGCTCTGCAAGTCCTTGCTGCCACCACCAAACCACTCTGATGGTCCTGCACACTCAGCACTGTCCCTGCTGCCGCAGTTCTCACATCCCACCTTCCTTCCCCACAGGCCCCAGGACTGGAATCCCTCCTCTTGGTGCAGGTCCCAGCCCAAGCCCAGCACCTCGCTGTACCCTGGGGGGCTCACAGGCAACGGACTCCTTTCCATGCACACACTGACTGCCCTGTCCACTCCGTGCACAGGGACACAAGGACCTGCTGATCCATCTCCCAAGAGCACCTGGAGCTCCTGGGCACAATCCTGCACACAACCCTGTCCCCAGCCAGGAAATGCTGTGTCTGAGCCCTACCAAGAATATTGAACATGCAAAGTGGACATGTGTGGTGTTGCTGCAGCCAAGGGTCAACACACTCCCGATGGAACTCGTGGGAGCACGAGATGATCCGCAGTTCCTAGAAAGAAGTGGAGAGGAGGAGGATGAGCAAGGAGAACCATGTTCCAAGACCTGGATGGGTCCCTCTTGATGGAAGTGAGCCTTGAAGGATGGACAGATGTCTAACACTGAGGGATCTGCAGCCCAGCTGGGCTGTGGAGCACCTCCGGTTCTGCTCTGTGAACATCCAGAGAGGTGCAGGCCCTCGGGAATAGGCAGATTTCAGGCTGGGTGCTCCGGAGGAGCAAACCCAATTTCACTCTATTTCAACACAGGCATTTTATGGGCATTTTACCCCACAGCCACAGCTGGAGACCTGCCTGGAGACACAACTTCAGCAGAGGCTTTCCAGCCCAGGGGCAGGCAGGCACACTTCCATGGCTGCAGTCCCTTTCCAGCACTCAGGAGCTCAGAAGGAAGCATCTCACAGGCCTCCAGCTCCTGCCATGCTCAGCTCCCACTGCTGACCCCCCCACCCGGGAAGGCAGAGCCGTGGCCGCCCAGCAGCCCTGCCCAAACCCACCTGCCCCTCGCTGAACTCCTCGAGGCAGATGGCACAGACCGGGGCGGAGCTGCAGCTGCTGGCCGAGTCCCAGCGCGGGGCCGGCCGGGCCCGGGGCTGGTAGCGGCGTGTGGCCAATTGCCCGATGGCCTGCAGGGTCTGCTGCTGCACCGAGTCCTGCGGAGACAGATGGGGCTTGAGGAGAGGCTCAGCCTTACTCTGCCCTCCTGTCTTCTAAACGGGATTATCAGAAATTTGGGGACAATACCCATCTGCAGAGGTGACTTTCTGTCTAAGCTGACTTGGCCAGAGTAGGCTTTGTCACCAGCAGGAGACATCTGGCCCTAGACATTCAAAATCACTCAGCAGTGTTGAATTTTTGATCCCCAAAGGATTGTCTCTCTATAGGACTAATTAGATATTCTCAAATATGGAAATACATCTGACTCTGGGAAGATAATTATTTAATTTGTTAATTTCTATTAAGAATACTAAATCATACAATCATAGAATCTTGGAATGGTTTGGACTAGAAGGGACCTCAAAGCTCATCTTATTCCATTCCCCTGCCATGGGCAGGGACACCTTCCACCATCCCAGGTTGCTCCAAGCCCTGTCCAACCTGGCCTTGGACACTTTCAGGGATGGGGCAGCACAGCTGCTCTGGGTATCCTGTGCCAGGGCCTCCCCACCGTCACAGGGAAGAATTTCTTCCCACATCTAATCTAAATCTCTCCTCTTGGTTTAAAACTGTTCTCCCTGTCCTATCACTATCTGCCCATTTCCTCTCCCAGTGTCTGTTCCTGCTTTTCCTGTACTCCTGTTTGCCCAGACACGTCTGCTCCATGAGATCCCTACCTGAGTCCTGTTCAGCTGGCACTTTGTGCGGACAACAAAAATCAGAATGATGACAACCACAGTGCTGACCACCGTGAGAAGAATCCACACGTCGTAGTCTGGCTGTTGGATAAAACAGGACAGAAATTACTCTTCTGTGGAAATTCTCTTGGTGGGAGTTAGAGGCTAGGGGAATCTCAATCTCTTCTGGACCATCAGCCTTGGAAAATACCATCCTTGGCCAAGCTCTTCCTCTTTTGCTCTTTACACGTAAAAGAAAAAAGGGTTCAGTCTTTTCCGCACATCCCTCCAAGAATGGAATAACTCTGTCTTGCAACATCTCAGCTCCCTTGAGACCATGGTCTAAGGTAGCACAAGATGAGAAAATCAAGGCTTGGTCTTACTTGAAAAGACAGAAAATCCCCTCACCTCACTCATGACATTGAGCAAAAGAAACTAAGTACGCTCAAAGTGCTCTTGAGCCTTTACTTGCAGCAGGTCTGAATGCTACAGACAACTCCTGCAACAGGCCGTGATCTCCATCCTGAGGAGGAAAGCTTGGCCTCCCTGGGAAAGCCCAGCAGGTTGAAGGGCAGGTACAGTGAGAATCATGTGTCTCTCACCCAAGCTGGTGGCTCCTTGACCTCTATCTTCACGTGGGCCTCTCTGTTCTTGTTCACGACGCCCATGAGGAGCTCAGCATCGTGGCCCCTGATCAGGACCACGGGCTGGCTCAGGCCTCTGGGCTTCCTCAGCTGCAAAGAAACAAACACAGTGAGAGCTGATCCAGAACAGCCTGAAACAAGGATGATCCTGGCCCCCCAGGCACATCTGCTCCTCATGATGCTTCTTGCAACACTTCAGAGACTGACTGCTCCCCCAAATTTATGCTATCCCTCTATGATGAGTCAGATGGAAGCTTCTCTTTTACCAATTTTCCAGCATGGATTTCTTCATTTTCCCCGCTGGTGACTCCTCGTGCAAAACTGGACATTGCTTGGTGTCTCGTGAGCTCCTTTCAAGCCCCTGTGCAAAAGCTGTTGGTCCCTCCTCTTCCCTGTGGAAGTGCTGACAGCACTGCTGAGTGCTGCCTTCACCACAGAAACGCTTCCTCTGCTCTGGACCCATCCAGTTCCCCTCCTCCCTAAGGACGTTCTGCTTTTTCCTGGTCACGCTGGCAGTTTTCCACTGTGCTCCAGGCAGCCTGGCACGGGCTGGCTCAGCAAGTGTCCGAGCCTGCTCTCCTCCACACTGACCTGGATCAGGGTGGCCATCAGACCTAGTAACCCCTTCCTATACCCTGGGGGGATACCTGGGGAAATCCAAAGGTTGGTGGACAGGGAGGGAGATGTGAATGGAGGTGCAGATGGTCAGGAAGACCATGGAGGTGAGGCCAAAGGCTCCGAGTTGTTGACAGGATTTGACACTCTTGGCTTTGGTGTACCAAATGGGAAAGCTGGAAAAGTGGGAGCTGAGGCTCGGGGTAGGGATCAGAGACTGGGATCTGAGCAACCTCGGCATCACCTCATGGACCTGCATTTGCTGCTGTGTTTCTCTGGTGCCAGAAATTAAGTTGTAAGTGCATGAAAGAGCCACAAGGGATGGATCCAGCAAGGAGTCAGCCCAGAGTTTGTATAAGCTCAGGCACCAGCTCCCCTGTCTGTTCTCTACCTAAAGCTGGATGTTTTTCATATCCCTGGATTATCTGGATGGGGAATTGATTCCCTTCCAGAGATGACAGCAGTGCTGGGGAAAGGGACCTTTGGAGGTGTCTAAACCAAGGTTAAACCTGCACCAACAGCAAAGAAGGGTGCTGTGACTTTGGCTTGAAAACTTGAGAAATCACCCTTCCCGACGTACACTGGGCTGTCTGGACTAGATGGGATGGGGAAATCTGTAACTTCCCAAGAGGAAGCATCCAGCTCCTGGCAGAAAAGCTCGATTGACCATACAATGTCTTCCAAGAGCATGGATGTGCCACGCAGAGTGTCTGTGTGTGGGGTAAGAGCCAACATCCAACATTAGCAGCATCCTCCCGGGACCTCCCGCTGGTGGCTGGGGGTCCTGGCCTGAGCACATTTTGGGATGGGACAAGAGCACTGTGTTTCACTGTGTAACTGAGGGTATCCCTGGGGTCTGTACCTGATCAGCAGCACTTTCATCGTCGGTGATATCGAAAAGGATCGCACGGGCTCCACGCTCCCCCGCCAGCTTCGCCTGTCCAAAACAACAGAAGCTTCAGTGGACGTTTTGTACTGTAACCTGTGTCCACACCTGCCGTTGGGTCTGCGTCTCTTCCCAGGAGAAAGAAGCACCTGCTTGGACTGAGGAAACCGTTCCCACCTTGGCTCCTGAGCTTGTGTTGGGCTGCAGTGCCTGCTCTTGCCAGAGCCCTGCGGCTCACGGATGGTTTCTGCCAAAAGCTATGGAGGTGAACTAGTTGGTGACCTTGCAATCACAGCAACACACAGACCTAACCATTCCCCAGCTGTCCGTGGGCCAGGTGCTCCTGTGCTTCAGAGCTGGATTTGCTGGGGAGGGACGTGCAGCCCCGTTAGCCCTGCTGACCTCCACGGACAGCAGAGATGTGCACAGGTCGTTGCCTGTCACCTGGCAGCAGCAGGGCTGTCACAGGGCCTGACTCCCACCTGCAGCTCTCCCTGGTTGCCCCTGCTCATCGGGGAGAAGCTCAGGTGGAGCCAGAGCTGCAGGGCTGCTCTAGGGTCAGCAGTGCCATGGCTCTCCCAGCGGGGAGGGACAGCTCAGAGACCCACCCAGCCGAGCACACATGCCACCCTGGTGAGGTAAGGCAGCCAGGACCTCGGGGTCACCCACCTCCTCCCAGGCAGCCTCTGGAGCCCTCGGGCAGACGGAACGTGAGCAGAACGCTGGGCTGAGCCGCGGTGGCTCAGGCGGAGCCCTTTGATCTGCACGTCCAGAGCAAACAGAGCTGCACTGCCAAAGCCGGCTCGGGGGCCACAGGGCACTGCCACCCTTCCCAGGTGCGCTATCAAACACAGGGAGCCAGGTGAGCCCAGGGATGGGGCATTCCCGGCACGGCAGAGCTCCATCCCTCACTCCTGGGCCACCTCGGCGAGGGCCGGTGGGGGCCAGGGACAGCATTGGGAATGGAGGTGCAGATGGTTGGGAACAGGTAGATGTGGAGGGTCTGAGTTGCTGATAGGATTTGACACTCATTGGAAACCCGGAAGAGTGGGATCAAGGCTCAGGACAGGGATCAGAGAGGGTCCTGCCTGGGATCGAAGGAACCTCAGTGTTTGCTACCACTGAAGAGGACTTTCAGGGAGTGAATTCCACCTGTCAGTCAGGCTTTGATGAACAACAAACAGCTCTGCAAAGATTTTATCCTGCTAAAGACACTGACTATGAGGCAATGAACTGCTGAGACTGCAGAATTGACTTTTCCCAGCATCTTTCTGACTCCTGTTGCAAAGGACACAACTTCTGGTGACCAGGGACAGGGCCCAGGGAGCGGCTGGAGCTGTGTCAGGGAGGGTCAGGCTGGAGATCAGGGAAAGGTTCTTCCCCCAGAGGGTGCTGGGCACTGCCCAGGCTCCCCAGGGAATGGGCACGGCCCCGAGGCTGCCAGAGCTCCAGGAGCGTTGGGACAGCGCTGCCAGGGATGCCCAGGGTGGGGTTGTTGGGGTGTCTGTGCAGGGCCAGGGGCTGCGCTGGGTGATCCCTGGGGGTCCCTTCCAGCTCAGGATATTCCATCATTCTGTTCAAGCCTTTCACAACCTGCTTGCTGCAATACTTTTCTCAGTGCTTGCTGTCTTTGTGCTGTACCTCTCCAGCCACATGGCACAGCCGAGCTTCCTCTTTGAGGACTGAAACACTTCTGGTGCAAATATGTATTTACAGGATGATTTTGGAGATCTCAGCAGTCTCAGCAGTCTGTCAGACCTGCAATCACTGGTTCTCTCAGAAATAAAAAAAAGCCACTCCCAAAAATTTACAAATGATGATCAGAAAGAAAAGTAAATCACTTTGAATTGATTCCAGAGGCCCTTCCCAAGCCTTCCTCTCCTCCAATGCCTTCCCTGATGATTTTAGCTTTGGATGCTGAAGCAGTGATAGAATTTAGGAAGCAGGGAAGTGCCTCAGGTGGCTGGTGGAGTTCTCCTTGTGTGGGGCTGGCCAGGGCTGTCCATGTTCAGGGCTTGGCTGGGTGACAGCTGAAGCAGAGGTTGTGATAACACTCTGCACATGGCTATTTTTATCACCATTGATACAGCCCTGCAATTCCACATGCAAAGCTCTGCCCCAAGAAGCACTTGGCAGGAAAACAAGGCTCCTGCTCCAGCCAGCATGAGCCACATCCCACAGCTACACCCCTGCTCCAGAGGAGGAGTGTGGTCCTGGGATTTTGAGGGGGAGACCTTGGCATCCCTGCCCATGACAGGGGCTTAGAGTGAGATGATCTTTGTAGTCCCTTCCAGTCCCAACCATTCTGTGATTCTCTGATCTGTACGATGTTGGAGGGAAGGAGCTTGACAGAGGCTTCAGGAGGATGGAGAAGCAGACAGGCAGGAATTCCAGGGGGTGGGAGATCCATGATACAAGGACGGGCCCAGGGATGTGGCCAGCTTAAGGAGCATCTGCTGGATTTCATGGCTAAACTACTCCTATTTGTGGGAGATCCCTTGGTGAGATTTTAGAGCAGGAACACCTGCAGGATGGCAACTGGTGTCACGTGCAGCTGGATGTCAAAATCCAGCGCTGGATTTGGCTCTGGTAACAGAGTAGTGATGACTGATGGCCAGTGAACTGTCAGTCTATCAGGTGAACCGAGGGGTTTGTTTGCTTTGGGGGGCTCAGGGGTCCTGGAGAAGGGATCAAGTGGATGAGCAGAGTGCAGCAATGCACTGTGTCTTGTCTCCCTGTGCCAACCTTCCTCAGCTGCTCCTTGGACTCGGTAACACACTGGTACTTCCAGTGCTGTGATCAGAGTCTCGGTCCACCCCCTGCCATGGGCAGGGACACCTTCCACTAGACCAGGTTGCTACAAGCCCTATCCAACACGGCCTAAGTTTTAAAACCTTTTAAGGTTCTGAGATGGAAGATGGGCCTGTGCAGCTGCTCCATCCTCCTGTTCACGATCCTCCACAGCAGCTGCACTGACCAAACAGCCACTGCTGCCCTGCCCCAACATCCCGGGGCATCCTGGCACCACTGTCATGTGCTGGTCATGTCTGGATGGACATGGGACAGCTGGGGGCACCTGCCCAGCCCTTTTCCTTGTGTCTGTCACAAGCTGCCCAGGTGGGCCCAGGCCATTTTCCAGGTGTGGGGGAACTGACAGCAGGTTGACAGCTCCATCACACTGGCTCGTGCCAACAGCTGGCACCAGCTCCAGAGCAGCAGCAACCCGAATTTGGGCTGGGCAACCCAGGAAGGGATAGGTACTGCTGCCTGGCTGCCCATGCAGCCAGGGGGAACCAGCCCTGGGATGGGAAATCCATCATGGCATCACGTCCCTTTCCTTGCTTTTGATGCCACAGCCTCTGTGAAAAAACCCTGCGGTGAAGGAGCAAGTGCTCAGTCCAAGTTCTGCATGCCCTCTTCAGCTGAGCTGCAGGGAACATGGAAAAGGACCCTATCCCCATCCCTACCACATCACCACCAGCAGGAAGAAGGCAACAGGGTGGAATCACCTGAAGGCAATCTACGTAAAGCCAGGAAGCGCTGAACAAGGGGGTTTTCACCCTTGCAAACACTTGTGAAAAATAGCCCAACATTTGGTACGGAGACAATCAAGAGAAAAAGCCAATGCTGTCCTTATCCACACAACTTAATCAGAGTCACAAAGATTTTAAGGCTTAAAATGGCCCTCGTTCCTACCTGACTTCTTTATTACCAGAGAATTGGACCAGTGACCTCAGCTTTTGGCACAGGAACTGCACACTGAGGTGCCTGATCCAAAGACCTCTGAGATCTCCCAGGGCCCAAACTGTTAACAAGTCATGACCCACCACAAGTTCAGCTGGTCTGCATTTATCTCATTGCTCAGCACTGACTCTTCTCGAGCCTCATCCAGTGAAGTATTACAGCATTATTTTTGGAAACAGAGCCACAGAAGATGTTTTCTGTGTCCATGTTTTCCCACAGGCCAGAGAACACAGACAAACACAAATCCCCTCACAGGCCAGGGAGCAACGTGAGGCTGTACAACAGGAGGGGCATGAGGCTGCTGCACAGCAAAGAGTGCTGGATGCTGGGGTAAGGTCTGAGCATCCCAGAGCTGCCAGGTTAGGGGGAACTCCACACCTTTCACAAAGTCAGGCAGTCCAAAAGGTGGAGGGATGGGTGTTTGGGATGGCTGGCACAGCATCTCTCCCAAAGGACCGCTTCTGCCAAGGACCCTGCTCTGTCCTTGTCCTTTTCTCCACTTCCCAACAGCTCTTTCTTACCTAGCTGCCTTCTCCTGCCCTTTTCTTTGCTGCACCACAGGTTTCACTTCCCAGGCTGACGCCATTTCTGGCGTTTTTGCACTCACCTTGTTAGCCAGGGATAGGCAGGGGTTGGGATCCCGATCCGGCTGTTCCAGCTTGACGATGGTGATGAATCCCGATTCCGTGTGTTCATCCTCGCTGGTGTTGCACAGGGATAGCGGGTGGGACTGCAGGACAAACGCAAGGGAAACTCAGATCCTGGGGCTCAGCACTGTGAAGGGGAGCTCAAGCCCACCCTGCAGACCCTCTGGACCTGCCCAGAGGTGCAGGACCCCCTGTGGCTGGGCATCACCACAACACTGCTACATCCCATGGCCCTGCCCGAGCCAGTGGGGCTTTGAACACCACAAAAAACCAGTCACTGCCCAAGGTGGGTGTCACCCCAGCCACTCGGACCACCACAGTCCCCCAGAGCCTGGCTGGACTCCGTGGAGCTGGAGACCACAGTTCTAAGGCCTCCAGCTGCGCCCCACTGACCCCCTGGCACTGGGCTTCCCAGGAAGGTGGCTGGCAGACATTCCCCCTCAATCCCAGGGTTATACCTGTTAGAAAAGTGCCAGGAATGCTGCTGGCAGTGACAGGGGGGATTTTTGCTGCGTGTGCAGTGATACAACCCAGCACCAATCCCATATCCACAAGCACCCAGCACTGCACAGTGGGGAGGCACCACAAAGCCACAGAGCTGCTTTTGGTAGCACCAAGTCTTGGGCATCAAAACAAGAACAGGTCTAACAAAACCATGAAAGTGAGCTAAAATCATCAAATCCTAAAATCACAGCACGGACACCAACTAGTTCTCATGTCTCATGCAAATATCTGTGGCTGTGAGTTTGTATCCAACTCCTGATCAGGTCTGGAACTGCTTAAAACAAAAGTAAAAGCAAAGGATTTCAGTGAAATTTGAAATATTTTAAAATGAAAGTTCATATCCTTTTATCAAAACACTGGTCTAGTGGAAGGTGTCCCTGCCCACAGCAGTGGGGAGAAGTGGATGATTTTTAAGGTCCCTTCCAACCCAAACCGTTCTGGGATGCTGTAATTTAGACTTCAGACTTCAGGACACCAGAAAGAGTACAGCATTACCAAGCCAAGCACCACAAACTCTCGGAATCCAGGTTTTCAGGGAAGCAATCACATCTGTTATGGCTTGGAGCAGTCAGGGAAGCTCCCAATTAACCCCCTGCTCCCTTGGAGCACTGACGGGCGCTGCCTCAACCAACACCGACACAGTATCCAAGGGCCCGTGATCCTGCTGGATTCACCTGGAATGGCATCACTGTGCTCTGCTCGCCTGGCTGGCAGCTGTGGTTAATATGTGATCGTGGCTTGGGGTTAATATGGGATTGTCACAGGAAATGCAAAGAGTGTGTCTCGGGATAGCTCCAACAGCTCAGGAGGAGCCGTCCCAAGCCTTCCCTGGGCTGCTCCCAGAGCCTGGGGGAGCTGGGAAGGACCTCATCTTGGAGCTGTGTCCGACCCTGGCTGTGACACTCATGGGGCAGTGACAGCCCTGCGTGCTGAGCTCGGAGCAGCCTCTCTGTGACCAGGATTGCTGGGCCTGATCCCAGCATTAGGGTGGGCAGGCCCTGGCACAGGGTGCCCAGAGCAGCTGGGGCTGCCTCTGGATCCCTGGCAGTGGCCAAGGCCAGGCTGGACATTGGGGCTGGGAGCAGCCTGGGACAGTGGGAGGTGTCCCTGCCATGGCAGGGGGCTGGAACAGGATGAGCTTTGAGGTCCATTCCAACCCAGACCATTCCATGATTCCATGATTAATGATGAACACTGGGAAAACGAGCAATGAGCCAAATGGGCTTCTGCAGCTCCAAATGTGCATGGGGAGCATATGGAAAATACTGGCAGCTGTTCTGGAGCAAGACCCAGCTGATAAATCTGGAGAAGACCTGCTGAGGAATGCTGCTCCCTGCACCTGAGGCCCTTCCCACGTGGGCAGCTGTCCATGGAGCTGTGGCAGAGCAGTGGCTCCTCGTTGTTCTGTGCTGGGTCCCTCACAGACACGGATCAGGCTGGAGGCTGAGCCTGGGAGCTTTCTCAACACCCTGCAATGCCCAGGGGCAGCTCGGGGGGATTCCTGGGGCAGGGACACAGGCACCATCCACCATGACCACACACTCCACTTGTCTTTGCTCCAGAGACCTCTTCCCTCGGCTCCTCCCAGCTCCTTCTCCTGTTTGTTGCTATACAGGCAACTCCTCCAGCAGCAGCACAGCAGCAAGATGTGGCTCTTATTTTCTACATCCTACAACAGCATTTCTTGGCATTTCCACTGCCCTGTCCCTGTGAGGGATCCTGGCTGTACACTGTGTTCACAGGACAAGAGCAGACTCAAAAAATAATGTAAGGACGATGCAGAAAAACAAGTACCATCCCCCTCTCTGCTGGGCTGAGCACCTCTGCAGCACCCGCAGCCCCGGGGCCACAGCTCCTTACAGACCCTTATCTGATCCAGGAGACAACAAAATCCCATTGCTGGAGAGAGGGGGTGTGTTCACATCCAAAACCAGAGAGGTTTCATACGTGCTGCCTAAATCCCACCACTCCCCACTCCCAGGAGCTCCCAGTCAACAGAGGGACCTCTGTGGTTGTTATGCTGGACCCCCAGTGCCGTTCCAGCTGGGGTTCCCTGGTGGAAGTCACACTGCTGCTCTGCCAGATCCTTTTCCCAGGATGATCCCTGTGCTCCTGGGATCCCAGTGGTGGGCTGGGATCGGCTGGCAGGGTTTGGACCCACTCTTGAGTGATTCAGCCCTACAGCTCTGTCCACACCCTGGCCCTGGTAAGACACTGTCAACCTGTGAGCCCTGGCTTTGTCACTCCATCTGTCTCTGTCACCACATCCCTCCTGTCACACCTTCAAAGAGGACGCAGAGCAGCTCCTCCTCATCCCTATCTTCTTGCTATCACCTTTTTGGTTTCCTGTTTCCTTACCCTATGTATTCTCTTTATTTGTTACCTTTTCTGTCCACAGTGCCACTCCTACAATACTGAATTTCACTTTTTTAACTCCTGCTTGCCATCTTTCCCATTTTGTTCCCACTAGACCCACTACCTTCACACCAACTTGTCCCTCCCAGCAGCACTCACAGGCTGCACTGACCAGCAGAAACACAGGGAAAGGTCCTGGGGAATCAGGCCTGGAGAGGTGCCCAATTCCCACTTGGGAGCTTCATGTATAAAACAAGAGGAAAAAAAGGTGACCCTGAGAGGTCATCTAGTCCACTTTGCTACCTGAAGACAGGATCAGCCAGACCTAAAACATTCCTCAGAGACACTTGCTCAACCTGTTTTCAAGACCTCCAAAAAGGGGAACTCCTCACCCACTCCAGGGCTCCCTTCTCCTCCACACCAGAAGTGTATTCCAGTGCCTCACTGGAGTTGCTTTTGTTACAGCCTGAGCCTATTAATTCTCACTGAATCAACCATGCCTATGGAAAAGAGATTATTTGTGCTCTTTTTTTTCTCCCTAAGGATCCTTTAAACATTTCTGTTCCCCTTTCTGTTCACCAAGGAGTCCTGAGGGACAAGGGCTGAAAAAGGACTCGGAGGAAGTCCTCGGTTTTCTCTGTAAGCACTTCCCACACTTTCTTCATGGGGGATGAATCAAAATTTGATCTGATCTGAAGTGGCAGGAGAAATGTTATAACCAACCCGTAAGACTGGCATGGGAAAGACAGGAAGAGAACAGGACAGGAGAGTGTTCACCAAAGGGCTTGAGAAAAATCCTGGACTAAACTCTTCACTACACTGACCACAATCCCAGAAAAACTGCAGACAGCAAATACCAAAATGCATTTGAAGAAGTTGAGAGTGATGCAGGGAACGGCAGATTGACAACCCTGACTTCCCTGCCAAAAAGAAAAGCCAGGCTAAACCAAACAGGCTAATGAAGAGAAGGGAAGAACTAACAGAGTTTTGGAAAAGTAAAGGGATGGTTCACAGAGCCACAGGGTTCCTCAAAACAGTCAGTGAGTGTGGGACTGAAGGCAGTTCCATGAGTGCCAGACTCTGGTGTCTCCTCTCCTGTTCTCTTGTAAGGTCAAGGCTACGGAAGACGATGGAATATTGTGCACTACTGCCAAGGGAGAGGGACTTTGGACAAGGCCTGGAGCAACAGGAAAAGGGGGAATGGCTTCCCAGTGCCAGAGGGCAGGACTGGATGGGATATTGGGAAGGAATTGCTCCCTGTGAGGGTGGGCAGGCCCTGGCACAGGGTGCCCAGAGCAGCTGGGGCTGCCCCTGGATCCCTGGCAGTGCCCAAGGCCAGGCTGGACATTGGGGCTGGGAGCAGCCTGGGACAGTGGGAGGTGTCCCTGCCCATGGCAGGGGTGGCACTGGATGGGCTTTAGGGTAATTTCCAATCCAAACCATTCCATGGTTCTACAATCTTCAGAACTAAAATGAGAAAAAAGCAGGGCAGCCTTTACAGTGAACTCACCAGGACAGTCCCAAGGCAAACTGTTGTCCAAATATTCACAAACCACATGGAAAATGAGGGATGGTGAAATGAATGAGTTCTTCAATAACACATAAAAATCCAAGTCCGTAAATATTAAAACTGTCTAGCAAAGGATCTCATGATACTGAGTGATGGAGTGATACAAGATGTTAAAAAATGAAAAAATATATCCAGGTATTTTCCACAAGGATGAGCTCTAGGTGAGCTGTTAATGAAGAGGAAAGAGCTTGGAGTCACTGTGGGGAGTTTTATGGAAACCGTTGTTGAATCACCCAAAGCAGTCAAAAAGCAAACAGGCATTACTGTAAAAAACAAATGAAAAATGAAAATCTACTAGATAAAGCTGCAGTGTGTCAACATCTTGGCTATTACAAGGAGTCCTTCTCACTCCATCTTAAACTGAGATTTCTGTACAAGTGATTAAGTGAACAAGAATTCTTCCGCTTAGTACAGGTGGGATATGTGAAAGATACAGAAACTCACTAAAAATATGGAGAATTCATGGATCAAAACACCAGGAAGAGCTGTTAAATGCAAAACCTGGCTGTGGGCATAGCCTGCTGTGCTCGGGGGGCTGCAGAGGAGCATCCGTTGGGATTTGACTTTTCTCAACACATTTTGGGGCTGCAGGGGAACAGCACACACGGGGTTCTGCACTCCCCAGGCAGCACCACGGGCTGCACACTCACCTCCCACTAGACTTTTGCCATGAATATTTCATCTAGGAACCAAAATCCAGAAAAAAAGCTGGGATTCGTGGTCAGTGCCAGAGAGCCAGGAGAGCATCTGCCCCCAGAACATCAGCAGAGCCAGCTGCTGCCTTATCTGTGGGACAGTGCTGTGACTTCTGGCTGTGTCCCAGCACCAGCCTCCTTCCCCTCCTCTCACCAGTATTCCAGCAGGTGGAATCCCATGCAAGTCTTTGAGGGAATGCTCACCCATGCAGCGCCAGAAGGGTACAAGGGTTTTGTCCAGGACAGCAAGGCCTCCCCTGCCACAGCTCATGCCAGGACCATTCTCCATCTCATGCCAGGACCATTCTCCACGTGCCACTGGTGCCACAGCCTTGAGTGGATGAAATGCCTTGTGGAAAAGTTCCTTCAAAGATGAGCTACAGCCGAAGCAGCAGTGAGGGGATGAGCCAGGGGCCCACAGCACCACAGTGGCACCTTTGGGGACACAGAGCATGTCGGACATTGTCGTGCCACATCCGTGTGTCCATGGGAGGCACCCACTGCCCACTGCCCTGCTGGCTTCACCCAGCTGTGTCATGTCACTGTCACCCAGCACGAGCTCCTGAGGCAGGACATGGCTATTCCTGTACTTGTGGATATGTCTGGCTCAAGACACCTCTTCCCTGCAGCAATTCCATCAGTGAGCCTCTGAACTAAGTAAGGTTTATATTCCTTTGTAGGCTTCAAAAGGCAAGTGAAGGTGGTCTCCTACCACTCTCTCCATCTTCGCTGCCAACACTAACCTGGCTGCAATAATTACTGGGAAAGATCCTCTGCTGGGTCTATGAGGAGATGGAAACAGGGCACCCGAGACAGGATTCCTGTGGGAAGGAGCAGGGCAGATGTCCCAGCTCTAAAAGCCAGATGTGCACCTGCACAGTGCATCTCCCAGAGGTGCCAGAGCATGGGCACTGTCCCAGCTGCTGGCACCAGGGAAACCTCCAAAGATCTTGCATGGCTGGGATGGAACAGGCCATGTGCACTCCTCAGTCACTGAGGAATGCTCCTGACAGCAACACGGCCCTGTTGGGACACCCCAGCCACCAGATCCTCCTCTCCCAGCCTCCCAAAAACTCAGCCTGACAGGAGGTTAGAGCCAGGTGGGGATCGGACTCTTCTCCCAGACAAGTGACAGGACAAGAGGAAACAGCTCCAGGTTGTGCCAAAGAACGTTCAGGTTGGACATCAGTAAGAATTTCTTCATGTCAGGTATAAGAAGCGGCTGCCCAGGGAAGTGGTGGAGTCCCCATCCCTGGAGTGCCCAAGGAATGGCACTCAGTGCTCTCATCTGGGTGACAAGGTGGGGATTGGTCACAGGTTGGACCTGATGGTCTTTGAGGTCTTTTCCAGCCTCAGTGATTCTGTGATCAATGCTGTGTGAACGTCTTTATTCCTGTAAGAAAGGCTCCTCCCAGTTTACCTGAACTCTCCAGCTCTACCAGCTGAACAGAAGCCCCTCTTACCCCAAGACCATTCTACCCTAAGAAAGACAGCAGCAGAAATGACAGGACACTACCACAGGCACAGGAGATGCTGCCAGGAGGCTGAAACACAGCGACAGCAGAGCTGAAAAGTGCTGTGGGACACTGCTAGAAGGACACGGAAGGATGAGAAGGGATTGGGCAGGGAGATTAAGTGAATTTTAGCCATGAAGAAGATGGACATGGCTGGTTGGAAAAGGAAAAGAACATCAAAGTGTTTCAAGAGGCCCAAGGAGAAATTGTCACTTCCATGACTCCTGGGCATGAAGCTCAGCCATCAGGATATGGGGCTTTTTTAATTTACCTGCATAAAGTTTCAAGAGCTGTTATAACAGCAAACACACCTTACCACATGTGAGTCACAGAGGAACACGTTCACTGATAACAAATGCATTATTCTTAGAGAGACTCAGGTCCTACCTCAACGTGCAAACAGCTCAGACAACCATCCGAGTCCCCTGAAGGAGTGGCCAGAGGTGGCAGACGAGACAAAGGACCTACAAGGTGCCAGTGCAATACTCCCGTGCTTGTGCCCTCACTTGTGCTCACGAGCTTCACCACCTTTGGCCTGAGTCAAGGGTCAGCAGGGCGTGCGGGTTTGATAGAACAAATCAGTCCCTAATCAAGAAATGACTGTGTTTCCTTCTCCTTTTCATTACCAAGCTGGTGAGCAACAAAGAGCAGTGCTGAACCCAAGAGGGATGTTTATTTGATTATCACACGTGCAGGATTAGATGGTTTAGGTGAAGTCTGGATCTTTTCTGTCGCTCTCTGCAACTCCCTGAAAGGACTTCAGAGCCAGGTGGGGGTCGGGCTCTGCTGCCAGGGAACAGGGACAGGAGGAGAGGGAACAGCCTCAGGCTGGGCCAGGGGAGGCTCAGGGTGGGCAGCAGCAGGAATTTCCCCATGGAAAGGGTGCTCAGGCCTTGGCAGGGGCTGCCCAAGGGAGGTTTGGAGTCCCTATGCCTGGAGGTGCCCAAGGAAGGGCTGGAGGTGGCACTCAGAGCTCTGGGCTGGGGACAGGGTGGGGATTGGGCACAGGGTGGACTCGATGGTCTGGGAGGACTTTTCCAACCTAAATGATTCCTGTGGGGTTGGAGAAAATTCTCAAACACCCCTCACTGACAGCTCTGCTGAAGTTTGCTCTCCTGTGGACAGAGAGGTCCCACATGAGGGAAGCAGGTGTCACTTCTGTTGGCCCAGTCACCACGAGGATTGCATGGACCAGCAAGGAAATCTCTGGCAAAGCTCCATAACAATTTCTGGGTAAACTGTCTCTGTCTGGTCCACACATCCATGTTGGAGTATCAAAGGCAAAGGGAGGTTCTCTGGTCAGCCCTGACTCACAGCACTAAATGAAAGTAAAGGCAAGCTGGCCCAAGTCACGGGAGGACAGCTCATGCTCCTCTGCCTCCAAGCACTCTGCAGACGGTCTGGATCCCAAATCCCATGGAGAGCATCCAACCCATGCTGACCTGCTCACCTCGCACACCTCGGAGGGCCCAGCCTGTCCCCACCCCGGAGCCATCTCCATACTTGAAGACCCTCTCTCACCCGACCCTCTGTACGGTGCCGGCAGTGGCTGGGAGGTTAAAGCTGTCACACAGAACTCACTTGTCCCTCTGCAGCCCTCGAAGCAGTGGCAAAGCCCAAGCTGTGCTGGCAGCTCTCTCACCTCTCCAAGCACAAAGGTCCCTTGGGACCAGCTCAAGGGTGGCACAGACACATGAGGACTCCCACAACTGGTCCGTGAAACACCTGAGGCAGCTCTGACCCTGAAAGCAGCTCTGCACTGATGGGCCACATACAGAGACTCACCCGAGCCCAGATCACTTTACTGCAGGCACTGGGTACTTCTCCTCAACCATCAGCTTTTTACAATGGGTTTCAAAGTTAAAACCTTGACAACTGATGCCAGAAAGGGCATTCTTGATCCTCTAGAAAAGAGAAGCAGATCTAGAAGAGCAAACACCGACAAGGAAATTGCTTTCGGGTCAAATTAAGCAACAACTTCTTCTGAACATCACACATCTCTTCCTGGAAAGAGACCAAAGGGCTCTCCAGAGGCTGATGTGGGCTGGGGAATTCTCTAAAACTCTCCTGAAGATGAAGCTCAGCAGCATTGTTGCCTGGAGATGTCAGGACCCTGGCATGGCCCTGAACCACCACTGTGGCCACTTCTGGAGAAACCAGCAACGGTCCAGGGAAGCTTTACCTGTTCACGAGCGGAATGTTTGCTAGGATTGCACATGGAGCTGTTCTCACCAGGGAACAGCTGCAGGCAGGAGATGGGCTTGGAACAGAGGAATCACCCCAGGGAAAAGCTGCAGGCAGGAGATGGGTTTGGGGTGGAGGAATCACCCCAGGGAAAAGCTGCCGGCAGGAGATGGGCTTGGAACAGAGGAATCACCCCAGGGAAAAGCTGCCGGCAGGAGATGGGTTTGGAACGGAGGAATCACCCCAGGGAAAAGCTGCCGGCAGGAGATGGGTTTGGGGTGGAGGAGTCACCCCAGGGAAAAGCTGCAGGCAGGAGATGGGCTTGGAACAGAGGAATCACCCCAGGGAAAAGCTGCCGGCAGGAGATGGGTTTGGGGTGGAGGAATCACCCCAGGGAAACGCTGCCGGCAGGAGATGGGTTTGGGGTGGAGGAGTCACCCCAGGGAAAAGCTGCCGGCAGGAGATGGGTTTGGAACAGAGGAATCACCCCAGGGAAACGCTGCCGGCAGGAGATGGGTTTGGGGTGGAGGAATCACCCCAGGGAAACGCTGCCGGCAGGAGATGGGTTTGGGGTGGAGGAGCCAGCCCTGCTGAACCTTCCCGGCTGGCGCCGGGGGGAGCGCTGCCTGATCCCTTCCCCCTCCATCTCCCTGGGCTGCACCGCCGAGCCAGGTGCAGAACAAAAGGAAAGTAATGATTTAGTTGTTGCTGCAGCGCCGAGGGTTTGAAGGTCAGGCGCTCGGCACAGCGCTCGCTGCACGGCCAGGCCGCGCCTGCAGCCCCGCAGCCAGAGCTGCTCCGCGGGGCCGGCGCTGCGCGGCCCCGGCTCCTGCGCGGGCACATGAAAGGCTTCTCGCTAATGTAATAACTGACGGCCTCTTCAGTGCCGTTTGAACTGTTTACAGACCGAGTTAACGATTACAGGCAATGTGTACCTTGGCTGCTGCCCAAAATTCTTACCCGCCCGTCAGATATTATCAAAGAGCCCTTCGCTGCTGGCCTGGAGTCCTTCCAAAGCACAGCGCCGAAATGCCGGCGTAGAGGAGGGGCCTTGGGCGCTCCGTGGTGAAACCCAAGCTAGAAAGTCACAGATCTGCTCTGGAGAGGTGTCCTGGGATCCGGGTGCCAAGTCACGTAGAGACACAGGAAGGCCCGAGGGCTCCCTGAAGCCCCCCGTGCCCAGGGCGCACACGGGTGGGCTCTTCCCCGCAGCACATCAGCCACGGCTTTGCTGTGCTGCCTTCCAGGCTTTCGGAGAAGACGCCGCACAACCCACGAGCTCTGGCTGTCCAGGTTTCCCTCCCTGCAGGAGGTCACTGCCATCCATACCTGGTTCTTTACACACAGCCCGGGCGGTTGCGTTAATGCTGGTGGTTACACTGCTTAAAGCTCCTCCTGCCAAAAGCATTTTCAATACCCTCATGCCTAAGAGTGAGGACAAGAACAAACCAGGTGGTGGGAGATTAGATAAAATCACTTGCATTGTTATTTGTAGCTGGAGAAATGCAGGTGTAGGTATAAAGTCTGGCTAGATTTGGGCTAGAAAACAAGCCCCAGCTCTTTGGGGCAAATTGCACCAGGTCTGGAAATCCCATTGAAATGAAGGGATGAAATAAAGAACTGGCAAGCTGCTCTAATTACATCTGAGTAACACAGAGCCACATTCAAGCAGCACTGAGGCTGCAGAGCAAACTCTGCTTCCGAGCAGGAAATTCCGCAGCTGCAGAGGAGGGTCCATCCTACCCACGGTCCTGCACCCGCAGCCACCTGGGGAGGCTCGGCGAGAGCAGAAGTTAATCTCTGCACCATGCTCTACCCCTGGAAGGTCCTGTCAGAGGCAACTTCCTAAATACAGCTAGAAAAAAAATTAAGATCTCCGTTTCAGATACAAACATGTCTCATGGCCTGTCAGTCTCCCTCACCACCAAACTTTAGGCTGTAAAATGCTATTTAATGCCGTTCACTAGACCATCTGCAAACTGTGCTATCGTGGCTTCAAGGTACCACCAAACCATCGTTAAAAACGTGTTACTTCAGTCCATCCCAGAGTTTCAAACTCCCAGCTACACCAGCAGCAGGAACTGATGCATCCCATGCCTACCAGAAGCCTGCACGGTACTGGGTTACCATCATCCCGAAGCTCTTGGTACAAAATCTCAGGTGATAAAAGTATGAAACTTTAATTAAAATTTTGCTCCTGTGTTCCTAAAATGAGCTATTTCATCCTGCACAAAAAAATGCAAACGCATCTCTTTCACAGGCTGACACGAGATGGAGTTTTCAAGGGATGCTTTCCAGAGAAGGGCTGATGCCTTCACTCCATGCCAGCTCTGTCTTGAAATATGTTTTAAGTCAGCAGGTCCTGGGCACAAGGACAAAGATTGAACAGCTAAAGGAATAAATGATTTGCTTTTCAATCTCACTCTGCACCGGCTTCCTGTTGTTATATTGCTCAGACGTAGTTTTCTGTAGTAGGGATGAGCGAGTGGCTGGTGGAGAACACACGAGTCTCTCTTGTTGGACGTTTTTGTATTTCCAGAAGACAAAAATGTAGATGCAAATACATTTGCTGTGATTTGATTCAATGGAACTTGCTGGTACAGTGCAGTACACGACAGAAATTGGTTCCTCCTACGCTTACTTGCTAAGACATGAGTTCAGGCCCTCTGGGATCTGCAATTCCCTGGCTGCTATCGATGACATCACTGACATCTAAGGAGCTGCAGGAATGCCGAGAATGCAGCTCCGGGCTCCTGGGGATGCTGAGCTCATCTGGAGGCACCAAAGATGGGGTGCCTGGGTCGCACTCCTGCCTCCCTTCCAACCTACACTCACTGCTCTTCTTGAGGCCACACGACACAGGCACACGCAGCTGCACCAGCTTAAACAGCAAAAGTGAAACTGCTTGAAAATTTCTTTCACTGATGTCTTCAGACGCTGAGCAGAAACGAGAATTTCAGCACAGACACAAGGGGTCAGACCCAAAACTGACATAACCCTGTGACCTGGGCAGGAACTGATGCCCAGGAAGTTCCACTTGAATATGAAGCAGAACTTCTTCCCTGGGCTGCCCAGGGAGGGGCTGGAGATATTCCAGAGCCCTCTGGATACAATCCTGTGCCCTGTGCTCTGGGATGGCCCTGGTGAGCAGGGAGGTGGCACCAGGTGACCCACAGTGGCCCCTTCCAGCCTGCCCCTTCCAGGATTCTGAGAATCTGTGACCTGACTATCACAAGCCATCAGAGACCACTCAAAGAGTGGTTTTCCACTTGGTGTTCCACTTGGGATACCTTCCCAGCATTACTGGAGTTACTGATCTGGGAGACGTGTCCGGAGCCAGCTGGTGAACAGCCTGAAGGATTTCACAAACACACCTTATTCCCTTTTTGCCCATTTATACTTCTTCCACAACATTCCTTGCAATTGATCTCAGCAAAGGATTTCAGAGAAGTCAATAAAATACTTTTTCTTGGATAATTTCACAGGAGACTTCCTGAGTCTCCTGAGTGAACTGTTACCATCTTTGCTGCATCCTAGGGGACTCCAGCCACTGAAGATCACAGAATCCCAGAATAGTTTGGGTTGGAAGGGACCTTGGAGACCATCTCGTTCCAGCCCCTGCCATGGGCAGGGACACCTTCCACTAGACCAGGTTTTGCTCCACGCTGTCACAGATGTTCAAAGAGCTGAGCTGGTACACTGGAAGGAGCTTGAAGCAGGTAAGCATGAAACTCTTCCCTTAGTTTCACCCTGCTGGGAGCCTCTGGAGACTCCAGCATTCATCACCAAAGGGCAAGTCTCCATGTGGAGGTTCTCAGGGACAGGGATGACAGAGGCCTTACCCCAGGACTCAAGAGACTGAGGCCAAAAATGTGGATAAAACTCCATTTTCAGGCATCTCTGCTGCCGTGTGCAGAGCAGCACAGAGCACTGAACGTGCAGGAGGACAAACAGGGCAGGAAGTGAAGAACTTCCCTGCTCAACAGAGTGAGACCAGTGGATGCTCTACCCACTGTCTTCATTCAAGGCCCCCAATAATTGGACCAAACATTCCTATGACTGAGCTCTACGAGCTGTTTTACTCCAAGGAGTGGGAAGGGAGTCACTCACAGCCCATTTGTCTGGGGCAGTGAAAGGAGGTGAGTTGTGACATCACCTCCACTGCAGCATCCAGCCCTCGCTGACCTGTACCTCTGCGAGAGGGGACAGACATCCAAGAGGAGGATGAGTGCTGGGACAACGAGGACATCTGGAGCCACAGTAGTTGAGACTAAAAGAAGTTCAGAAAGGAGAAAGTCCTGCTGGTTACTGGAGGGAGGTGTCCCGCTCTCATCCCTGGCTCCTGCAGAGGAGACGCGATGGACGGAGTCTCCACTGGCACCTGCCAATTCTGCGTTTTTCTGCTTTTTTCTCAACAATGACACTGGCCCCTGCCAGACAAAGACCACTGGGAGAGTCAAGCACTGCCTGGAGCTTCTGCTTTGGCTGCTCAGCACTGAAACTCCACTTTGTTGTGTAAAATGGGCCACGAACACCTTAAGTCCACTCATGCAGAGTCTGGCTCCTGGGCTCCACCGCCTTTTCTCCTGCTTCTGAAGGGTGGAGGTGGTTGTTGCAATCACAGATTCTCCCTCTCTCTCTGCTGCTTTTCATCTTGTGGTGCTCCCGCTCCCAGGTCAGGGTGGCTGAGGGGGGTTTACTACACAGCCATGCTGGAAGCACAGAACAGCTTTCTGGTGTGGTACCTCACCCCCATATGCCATAAAACCTCCATACTCCTGCCCTGATGGCCTTGGGAAAATGGCAGGGGCCCATCTCCCAGGGCAGCAGAGAGCTTGTGGTGCCGGATCCCATGTCCAGAACCATGCCAGGCCCACACAACATGGATTTGCAGCTCTTTGCAGAGAGCCCACTCTGTACAGCTGTGCCTTGCTGGCACCACAGGGAACCTGCTGGTGTCTGCTCACGACTCTGCAAACTGTGCAAGGGACAATCCTTCATTACAGCTCCGTTGATTTCTCCCCTGATCCAATGCAGTTGCTTTTCCCACCAATATTCCCTGAAGTCACACTGAACAATGTGCATTTACACTGCCCAGTACACTGAGCCCTTGGTTCCCTCATGCAGCCGGCATCCCTGTCAGGGGGGAAGGACAAAAAGCCATTGTAGCCAAAACCTTAAGAGCCTGCCCCAATGGTTTCTGTGGTATTCGGAATCAGTGCAGCACTTGAGAACACAGGGATAAATCATTAACAAGTCATTATTGTTCACAGGTATTTTTGGCAGGAAACCACTGAGGTCAACTTGGACAAACTGCTGTGGGGTAGTGGGGGTGGCACTTTTCCTGCAAGAGCATTCAAATCCTCCTCTAATACTAAGAAATGGGCTGGAAGTGACCTTCCTTGCTGAATCTAATCGAGATGGAGAGTGGCACAGCCCCTCCTTGCCGCTCTTCTTGGCCTGAGCTCTCTTCCAGCTCCGTGATCAATCCCTCACGTCCGTTTTCCGACAGCGCTGTTCATCCTGAGCTCCCCTCGCAGCGTGGGCAGCCTGACAGCCCGAACACGGCTCCTCGTGTGCCAATCCCAGAATCTCCTGGCTCCCATCAATCACTTCTGCTACCAGGAGTTGGGGAATTCCCAAATACTGCTGCTTCTCCCAGAGCTCCGAGCAGGGACGGCTGTTTCTCATTCTCTGTAAACCTGCAGAGATGCTGCTTCTGTACGACTGCACCAAATTCCCTCATCCCCAGCCAAGCCCATCGGCTCAGTGGGCAATGGGGCGGATGAATCCATGTGCCATTTGTTCCCAGGGCCATCAGCACTGGCAGCAAACGCTGAGAGCCATCTCCATGGTTAATATCCTGGAGGCTGATCCATCCTCACAGCTTCCAGTGCCGTCAGACACTCCAGCTTCCATGGAAAACTATTAATTCTTGTTGTCATCCAGTTTCCCCCACTGCTATGTAGTTACTGTAAATCAAGTGCCAAAGAACACTTCCAGAACACCATGATGTGGCAATTCCTCCAAATATGGGGATGTGTCGGTTTAGAATTAAGTAACTTGGATACAAAGAGCTTAAAGGCTGAGGTGTGTTGGTCAGTGTGAGCTCCTGCCTGGGGAGATACAACACTAACATGGGGCTCCTTTTAAAGCCCTAAAAAATCTCCCAGAAGATGCCATGGATTCAGCTCAGCTATTCAGGTGGTTTCGTGCCCAGCCAGCTTGGGATGGTTTGGTGGTGATTTTTTTTTTACCTAAGAAAAAGTACTTTCAACTTTGACATTTAAAAGTTGCCTTTCATAAGCACAGAAAAATTTCTTTCCAAACTCACCGGCTTCTGGACACATTCATGGAAGCCAAGAAAACCAGTCAGGTAACCGAGTCCAGCTCCTGAGGCAGCCCACGTTTCCATCTTTCTCTAAAAAATATTGAATCCACAACCGCAGACCCAGGCAGGGACACTTGTACTGCAAAGGGACACAAATGCTGCTTTCCAAAAGCCTGAGGCATAGTCAGATAATTCAAAACAGTTCTTCTGCCCAGCCTGACCTGAGAAGGTTCATGGCAGGGCTGCCATCAAGTAGTTTAGCAGGGATGGGTTTTCCATGGGATGGTAACAATGTTCAAAGACAATCCTTCCGAGTTTGACACGGTCCTACTGGCAGAGGTACAGCCTGAGCTACAATCGACATTCAAGGACCTTAATGCCACGGAGCACCCAACAGGCTTTAAATCCAGCCAGAAAAGGTGCAGGAGTAAAAGTCTTCTCAGCCTATCATGGCACACACAGGGGATGCCCCAACGCTTTCTTTCCAGGGATTATTCCTTTGCTGGCATTTTGTGCAATTGCTTCCACTCCCAGAGATGTACCCAAGAGTTTCACTGGCTCTGGAGTGTCCCCAGAATTCCTCCACCCCATTCCAGCAGGGCTGTGCCACCAGCTGCTGTCCTCTGCTTCCACAATCTCCAAGCTCCATTTCCCTGGTCCTTCAAAACCCCCTTCATAGCCCAGAACTGGGGATGAACATCAAGTTGATTATAAAACAATTTCTTTTGTTGATAGAAAATTCTTTGCAGGGCGTGAACAGCAGGAGAAAGAAAGGACTCCTCTGAACTTCGAGCTGGCTGGAAACCCCCGGAGGGCAAGAATCCGATCCCTCCTTTGAGGAGCACAGGCCTGTCTGTACAGGCTGCGGGAGCAGGAGAGCTCTGTGTGTGCAGCTCCAACAACTCTCGCCAGCCCCTGCCTTGCCTTGCTCAGGACGAGCCTCCAGCTCATGCACGGGAAATGGCTCCACTCCTTCCATTTGCACCCCTGGACAGACCTTGTCCCACTAATCCACTCCTCCAGAGCCAAACCTCCTCCCCATCAGCTCCCTCCCCACCTGCCCATGCACCTTCACCAGGCCCCATCATCCATCCAAACCCAAATCCTTCTCTCCTGCTGCTCAGAACCACCTTGTGCATCCTTCAGAACTGCTCAGGAGGAAGAAATCCTCCACGCAACAACCCCAATCTGGGCAGGAACATCCACCCATCTATTATTTAATATTTACCAATACCCCACCAAATCCCCTGCCCTGGGTGCAGCCATTCTGCAGATGTCATAGCAACACTTTTTAAAAGAAATTCTGAGGATGGACAGGACGTGTTCCTTAGGAGCAAGGAATCTGCTTATCAACACTGAGCTTGAGAAGCCAAGTCCACAGGTTTCATGTTTTCCAGCCTTAGGAAGAAACATCATTCCCTGGGCAGCCAGTCCTGCTCTGGATCACCCCCATCTGCTTCCCAAGAGGACCAAAGTCCTTCAAAGTCCTTTAGATTCAGTAAAATAACAAATACAGACAAAAAAACCCTCCACCAACAATGCAGAATGGTTTGAAATCCCCCTGACGGTCTCTACATCCTGAGTACAGGTAACACCACAGGCCCACCTGCATCTCCTGACTCAGCTGTGCCATCCTGAGCAGCCCAACTGGGGCAGATCCATTCCAGCACCATTTGTGTCCCACATCCAGGAAAATCCACGGGTGTGCTGGTTACCCCTAACTGTGTTTCCTTTCTCCCTCTGCTCCCCCCAGAGAGCTTTCACAGCCTCTCACGCAGTGCTTCCACCACTGATATTTATATAAAACACACAAACAAGGTGCTGCTCCCAGCGCTCAGGGCCAGCATCTGAGCAGGGAGGAGGCAAAGTCAATGGACTTGGGGAAGGGACAAAGGAGGTGAAACTCCCCATTCCTGGACCTCAGCATTGCCATCGAATGTGTGCTGAGCATCTGCAGCTCCCTTTATCCCACAGAATCCCAGGCTGGGCCAGGCTGGAAGGGACCCCAGAGGGTCCCTGGTGCCACCTCCCTGCTCAGGCAGGGCCATCCCAGAGCACAGGGCACAGGATTGTGCCCAGAGGGCTCTGCAATATCCCCGCTGAGGGAGACTCCAGCCCCTCCCTGGGCAGCCTGTTCAGGGCTGGGCCCTGCCCAGGGCAGCAGTTCTGCCTCCTGTGCAGGGCAATTGCTGGGCTCAGGCCCTGCCCGGTGCTCTGGTGCCGCTGCCGGGCCCCGGAGCAGAGCCTGGGCCCTGCCCTGAGCCCTCCCTGCAGATATTTGAGGAGTCTCAGCTGGAGCCTGGAACAGAGAGCTACTACCAAAAGAGCAAAAACATTTTGGGAAGCTTCCCTGGAGCGGTGTGGGGCTGCTACCTGGGATCTCAGTCCCTGAAATCAGAGATCAAGACTCCAGGAAATCCTTGAGAAGGGGGCTCAGGCAGATCCCAGAACACACACTTTCTTTCAAAAGCGAAAGAGTCCCTTGGGTACCTCCTTGGAGGAGTGTGGGGCTGTGACCTGGGATCTCAGCTTCCAAGAGGAGATGTGAAAAGATTGCTGGAGATGCCTGGTGCATTCTGGAAGATGAGGTTTCCATGAAAGAGGAAATGTAATTTCAGATTACTTCCTTGGAGGAGTCTGGAACTGCCACCCAGGATATCCCAATGCCTAAATCAGAGATGAAAAGACTCTGGGAGATGGCACCTGGGATATCAGCTGCCTGGAGGAGATATGAAAAGACTCCAGGAGATGCCTGGGAGGTGTCTCAGGTAGATCCTGGAAGATGCAGATTCCACAAAAAGAGAAAAATCATGTTGGCCAGCTTCCCTCAAGCAGTCTGGGATTTCAGGTCCTGAAATCAAGAGATCAGGACTCCAGGCATGCTACCATCTTGTCATCTTTGAATTACAGTGGTAACATGGTCCTCAACAAGGCTGGGCAAGAATTTCCACAGCTGCTGTCTGGCTGATTCTGGTGGCAGCCCCTGGGTTGGGGCTCTGCTCATCCCACTGTCCTCCAGCCCACCCAACCAGTACAGACAGCTCTGGGGGAGATTTCCCATTCCCAGCCTTTTCTGCCATTCCCATCCTTCCCGGAAGAAGCACCTGTGCTTATCCCAGCTCCCCTGCCACAGTGAAGGATGCCCTGGAATCAGTGCAGCCTCCAGGGTCCTGCTCCAAACCCAGGGTGGGGAGAACGCCGGGATGTCCATCCCCCTCTCCCCACCATTGCACTGCAGCTGAAGAAACTCCTGCTTGATTCCCACCCTCCTGGCTTTGCTCTAAAGGTCACCTGGTCCCTCCAGTGCCACTCACACCCCCGCTGGGCTGGCAGGACACAAGGGGTCCGGCAGGGAATGGAAGGGAAAGTCTGCTCAGGGGAGCTCAGCTAAAGTCTGATTAGGAATGTGATGGGAGCTGAGAAGAAAGTGAAGGGCGTGGAAGAATAGGGAGGAGAAGGATTGTTTTGGAGGAGAATAGGTCCAGAGCTCTGGGCAGTTTCATTAGAGGAATATTAAGTAAATGAGTCAGAGCTTGTGGTGCCTGAGGCTCGGGAAAGCTGCTGCTGGAGTGAAGGATGACGAGGGAAGATGAGGATCGTGGCGTGCTGTCTGCGTGCGAGATCCAACCAGGACACAACAAGAGGAAACTTGTTGCCTGCTCAGACTTTGATGAAGGCTTGCAGAGATCAAGCACTGCAGACGTTCCACCGCTGCCTCCGTCTGTGCCCGGTTCCAGCTGTGCCCGTGCACTCCAGGGAGCCTTTCCCAACACACTGCACGTCCCGAGGCACCGGAGCTCCCGGAGTGCCCCTCTCCAGCAGCACCCCCACACCACGCTGATCCCACACGTCCCAAAAGTCATCCTGCAAGTCAGGTTTTGTGCACTCATAGCTGGTATCTGGGGATAAAATTTGTCTCTTAATTCCTGCACCTAAAAAACTGAATATTGCACTGATAGCCACATGCAAGAATGCTCTGGGTAACGATAATCCCTGCAAGTGTTCCAGGCTGGAAAGGGCTTGGAGCAACCTGTTCTAATGGAAGGTGTCCCTGCCCATGGATGATCTTTAAGGTCCCTCCCAACCCAAACCATTCTGGTTTGATGAATAAACGTATATCATGTCTGTGTACACGTAAATGTACATATGCGTGTGTGTATATGTCTATATGTGTGTATATATATATATACAGATATATATCTGTATATATAAATATACATAAATATTCACCTCTACTGCAAACACAAAATCCAAGCCTGAAGTTAAGATGGGTAAACCAAATTGCCTACTTTTAAATTACAAAATTAATTTCATAAGCACCTGGGAAATTCAAGGTAAAGAAGTTAATTCAGATGATGTTGTGATAACAGAGATACAGGAATAATACAGTGGACTGCACTAATAAGTATTTAATTGCATGAAAGAGTTCCAAAGATCTATAGGTTGAAATTCCATGCCAGTATGGAAAAAAAAATACCAAAGCTACCAACTGATGACCTCTCTGTGGTGATGCCAGAGACCAGGAAAGGCAAAGGTGAGTGAGAGAGGTTACAAAAGTAGAAAAGCACAGTATTAACCACAGAATTACAGAATCAGTGAGGTTGGAAAAGACCTCCCTGACCATTGAGTCCACCCTGTGCCCGATGCCCACCCTGTCCCCAGACCAGAGCACTCAGTGCCACCTCCAGCCCTTCCTTGGACTCCTTCAGGGATGGGGACTCCAAACCTCCCTGGGCAGCCCATAATTAATGGGTGACTTCAGTCATGGCCATACAGGCAGGGCAATTGTTGTACTGAAGTCTGAGCAAAAAGACAGATTTTGGTATCTTTATCAATTTATTTACGGAGCAATTTGGAGCAACCTCCAAAGTAGGTGCAATCCTGGATAGTGCACAGGGGGGTTGGTTGAATACAGATTATTTCTCTAATAGTGTCCATTATATATTCAAATTCCCCTATTTGTAGGAAAGAAAAATCAATCAATCAATCAATCAACATTCTCAAACCATTGAAAGTCTAAGAATAAGAAAAGTAGTTGGAAAAACATTTTAGAAAGCAAATGAGAAGGCAAAATGTTTTTGGGTTATACAGAAAATGTTGAGAGATTTCCTGCTGGAAGCTTGGAGTAAATTTACACCATCGAGCCCAGGACTTCAGCTGGACCCCCAAACGCCACAGTGAATAATAAAGGAAAGGAGAAGACCAGAAAGAAAAGGAAACCTTTGAGAAGTGGAACTTGAATCCAAAGCATAGCAACAGCAAAGACTGTAATTCTGGCAAGTTAAGGAGACTGGTCAAAAGACAAAAACATGCCAGGGGCTCCCATACAAACAATAAAGCCTTTTTCAACACATTAGAAGCAGGATGTCTATTAGTGACTCTCTGTGGCCAACAAATAACTCAGGGAATGAAAGATGCACTCGAAAAATATTTGCGAAAAAAGCTACATGAATTGTTTGCATCATGGGGTACCACGGAAGAAGTCAGGAAGTTCCCATGCAGAGCATTTCAGCACAGTCATAAATTACTTGGGAAAGGGTAAATTAATGAGGAGACAAAATTTGCAGATGAAACACTGTTTTTTTTAATTATCCACATCTCCAAATCCAAATTATCCAATCCCAAACTGGTTGGGAAGGCTTGCATGAAGGATCTCAGGCTACCCAGGGGATGGTTTATTGAGCAACATGATGCCAACAGCTCCCACCTCCTCCCATGCTCCTGCCCACGCATTCCCCACTGCTCACCCTGTCCTTGACTCCTCTGTGAGCTCATTCAGCTTATGAGAACATCACAAAATGAACCCAGCAAGTAAAATTGAGCATTTGCTGCAATTGTGATGAGTTGGACAGGTTTGGGAAAGGGTCTCCCAAAGTCGGGGGTCACAGCAAGTGAGGGATGAGTTATGGCACAGAAAGTAGGAGGGGGGAAAGCAGCAGTTAGGGAAAAAGAAGAGCAAGTCTTCTTCAGCAAGGAGCTGGGATGAGCCCTGTGTGTAAGTGCTGCTGAAATGGCTCTGTGCTGGGAGAGAGGGGAAGTTCAGTACCAGTGAGGGCAAAGGGATGTGCCCAGGAACGATCATTTGAGCTGTAAAGACAAGGTTATAGACTTTAAAATAGCTCGTGAAACTCAGGGGAGATCCTGGGATCATTCTGGAACACTTTGTGAAAACATCACACTGCTGGTGGGCACTGTATCTATTTCTTTTCTATATATATATTCCTGCCCTACCCAATAAAGCAGATGAAGTTAGGAATTTATGGGAAAAAATACCTAGGAAATGGCACACTTATAGCCCAACTATTTGCTAATGGTGACTCTATCTCAACATGGGAAAATAAGAAAAAGGGCACAGGTAGCAAAAACAGACATGTAGCAAAAAGATGGGAAATTGTTTGTGGGTAAGAGGAGCCCAGGATGCTCCACCCAGAAGAGGATGGCGCCTTGTAAAGTTGTGAACATTGGAAATGATGCAAATACAGATTAATTATCCACTATTCTTCATTATGCAAAGAGGAAGGTGTCACCTCAAACCACTTCCAAGGAAAAGGTTTAAAGTAAACAAAAATAATTCTTCTCACAGGCTCAGAGTGACATTCCCTGATGACAGATGATGTGGAGATATAAAAGATCCAGATAACCACGGGGCAAGATCCATTCTAGCTAACAATCCAAGTATCCTGCCTGTCATTTCCAGCCTGGGTGACCTCAAAGCTCCTGATGCTGGGATTTGGGAGGATGGACCCACCTTGATCCTTTCCTCCCACTGGGCTTTCTCTCCTGACTCCAAGCACCTGCCACATTCCCTGTGTCCGCGTGTAGCCCACACTTGCTGAGCTGCTTTGCCCACGTCCCTTTAGAGACAGCCCCAAAACCAGTGGGCCCTTGCATGGTTCGCCTGCCCTGTGACAGACACCCACGCTGTGTTCAAGCAGTTGACCCAAGAAGCCCCAGTCCTTTCCAGTGACTTTCCATGAAAGAGGTAAAACTCCACTGCACAGAAAACAACCTTTTGGAGAAGTCTAACAGCAGGGATTGGATTCCCTGAAGAAAGAATCACCATCTCAGATCTTATTTTTCACTTCTAGGTAGATCTTTCTCTTACTTCTAAATAAAGAAGTGAAGGTACCTTTGACTTCATGTTCTCCAATAAAAGTAAGAAAACGATTATTTTAAAACCAGCAAAGCAAGTCTCTTGTCTGTACAAAAACCCCCACCCTAAGGAGGTGAGGAGAGAACAATTTATGGAAGCAGGGACCTCAGTGCTGGGAGAGGTTCAACACTATCTAATATCATGGAATCAGAGAATCCCAGAATGGTTTGCGCTGGAGGGACCTTAAAGCTCATCCAGTTCCAACTCCCTGCCACGGGCAGGGACACCTTCCACTGTCCCAGGCTGCTCCCAGCCCCATCCAGCCTGGCCTGGAACACTTCCAGGGATCCAGGGGCAGCCCCAGCTGCTCTGGGCACCCTGTGCCAGGGCCTGCCCACCCTCCCAGGGAACAATTCCTTCCCAAGATCCCATCCGATCCTGCCCTCTGGCACTGGGAAGCCATTCCCTCTTGTCCTGTCAGTCCAGGCCTTTGTAAATACTCTCCATCCTCCTTGTCAGCTCCCTTGTCAGGTCCTGGAAAACCACAATTAGGTCACACTGGGGTCTTTTCTTGGCTGAAATATCCCAATTGATTATTACTGGTTTATTATTTCTGGGGGAAAAAAAGGCAGCAGAGCCAATAGAGAATTAAACTCTTGGCTCAGGCTTTCATACCTCCTTTAAACCTGACTCCAGGCTTTGATGTCAAGTAACTAAACCGATCAGGCAGTTTAGCAAGGCTGGGTTTATCGTGGGTACCTCTGGGGGAGGCTCCCCGAGAGAGGCAGCGCAGTCGCTCTCCTGCTGCCCTCGGACAGGTCCAGCCCAGCCTCGCTCACCTCCCTCTGCAGCACTGGACACCTCGGGAGCGTGAAGATGAACACAACAATCCGTGTTTGCTTGGCTGCAGGCAGGATCACACCGATAAAACACTGACCCAACACTGTCCCAGCAGAGCAGAACAATATTGCCAGGCAATAAGAACAAGGAGAAAAAGCATTATCAACTTGACTTTTGTTCAGTTATCTGAATTTACAACCTTGATTTCTCATTTGAGCCTGAACTTCCAGTCAATCGCAGGTAAAAGTACACTGCATTCCCATGTTCCTGCAAGGCAGCCATCCCCCTGCTGCCTGAGGAGATTGCATCACAGTTATCCAGGACTTTTATCAAGCAAGATCGTGAACGTGAGCTCTGAGGATGCAGAATAGACCTGAACACTTGCTCAGCTCCTTTTAAGAGCACATCACATCTGACTTCAAGAGACAGAGTTGCTTCCTTGTTTCTTTGATGTAGAACCTCAGCTGTTGTTTTTTTGTTATAAACCCCTTTATGGTTTGCATATACTCAAACCCATGTCTTTATTGCTCTGCAGCACATCAGAACAGTGGCAAACACTGAGTTGATAACAACTGGATTGAATTTTTGGGGGGGGCTAAATGATTTCAGTGAAAGAACTTTGAAAACCTGAAAGAAGCTCAATTCCCACCTCGGTGGCTGATGATGTCAAATTTCCAGGCATCTGGTCAGCAGCTCTGTTTACAAGGGTTGTGTCTTTGGGGAGGGAGTTGAGAGAAATAAGTGCTTTTTTCTGTTCCATTTGGTGCTCTGAGGAGCTTTTAATGAATTACCTGAGATAATAATATGATTAAGTGAGGGCTCTGTGCACCAGGGTACGTGGGCTGTGCACAGAGGTCGTGATACCTGAACAGACGAGCACAGGAAATGGGTCACTAGAGAAGGCAATTACTGAAATGAAGGGAAAATACGGAGAGATGGTTATCTTGTTAAAACACGGTGCAAAACAAAGCAAAACAAACCAGTGAAGCTCAGAGAAACCCCAAAGATATCGGCTTACAGGTGTAGCCTGAGTGGAGATGGCAGATACATTTTCCCTGTGAGTCTATCTGAAAGATAGTTCAGTTCCTGAAGTTACTCTGAACTCCAGCAAAACACAACTGAATATCCAAATTTAAAGATGAAAAAGAAATTCCTTTGAAACTCAAAGTTCTCCCCCTCCATCAGCACTCACCTGGTGAACACATCACTGACCTGGTCTTTGCATAAGAAAGAGAGAATAACTTCTACAGAAACATTTGATAAACAGGATGTTTCAGTTCATTTTTTACCCCAAGGTGTTTCATTTCTCAACTGGAGAGAGAAAACGGAGTTTGGCGGAGATTTGCTTAATGAATAATTCAGCTACACACGTAACAGCCAGGCTTCAAACATTTCTATAGGCAAGACTCTACACACTGAAGTTTCCAAAGGTGAAGAATAAATCAGAAATGCACTTGAGATGCTCATACATTGTTCTGTTCTCTTCACGCTATTCTAATCGATTAAGTTTAATCATTTAATAACTACCTACTTAACTAGAAAAGTCAATCAAATGGAGGAACTTAGATTAGTTCTTTGTGGCAATCTTGCTGCAGATAACAAGCACCAAGTCCTGCACCATCATAAATAATGTCAAAAACAAGGCTTGCCACCAGCTCTGATGTCTCTTCCACATGGGAAATGAACATTTTAGTGTGACCAGATACAGTCTCAGACACCAATATAATCCAAGAACAAAGAGCTCAGAAAATACAAAGGATGAGGGACTTCTACTTGGGAAAGCACTGACTCTGAAAACAATCAAAGGTCAATGAAAGGACAATATCATGATGAAATAACAAATTAACATAGGCTGCCAGATTGGTATCATGGTCAAAAGGTCAGATGTGAACCTCTGGGTACAATTCAGACTGAGGAGATCGAAGATCACAGGAATTGCCAGACTGGATTAAAGGAAATCCGTAACAAACACCCAAACTGCGGACTGGTTTGCATGGCCACGAGGCAGCCAAACCAGCACTGACCTCTCCAGGCAATGTGACCCCTCCACCAGGACACAATACAAAATCATCCTTCAAATCTGTGCTAACATAGATACATCAAAAAAAAAAAAAAAAAAAAATTCCCAAAGGTCTAAGCTTTCACCTGGGTCCCACAGGATTTTTCAGGGAAGCAAAGGAATACTCAAAAAACACCCACAGTTCTCCAGCCCACCTCCTTAAGCCCATGTTCACACAGATGCTTAGCCAGAGCTTAGAAGGTATTAAAAATCTCTCAAAGTTCTTAACACGGTCAACAGAATTAAACAAACATAAGGAAGTTTGCCTTCATGGACACAGCACCCTCTCACTCCCCACATTCATCTTGTTTGCTCAAAGCACTATGGCCACCCAAAACCACCACCAGTTTCATTCCACCTTTTTCCTCCCTCACTTCCTAAGTCATGGCACAAGGGTCCGAGTACTGCCGTGGAAGAAGGAAAATGTTTCCCAGCATTAAGCAGGGATGCACACCTCCATGTGTGGGTGTTCAGAACGGGAAGCAGGGACAGACTCCCCACTGTGGGCTGGCAACTCACCCCAAGCACAAGACTCCAGTGGAAGCAGGGAGAGTAGCTCATGTGGATTTGTACATCTCCAAACAGCCCAACTACTACCCCGGTATCTCCTTTTCTCCTTTAAATGACAATCCACACACACACTCAGGAGGCAACTCCAAGCAGCGATTCTCTCTCCACAATAAGTGGAGGGAGCATCTCAAGCACTTCAGAGCAGTCTGCAAACCACAATCTGCCTAATTTGGCAGCATTCCTGAAAGCATCAGCAATGGTATGGAGTTTAATGGAACTCCACAGCCATGCAGACATCAGGAATGGAGCCATCCTCTGGAGAGGCCATTGAACAACCTGACCTTTGATGGAATTTACTGATGGCCAGGGGCACAACACTTGGCCAGTATCACAACATCTCCTGATACAGTATGTTATGCAATTACCAGTATCACTGCACCTCTTTATCTCCCAGCTCATGATACAAATGGACAGAGGCCTCCGGAGGGGTTCCGACCGGGGCAGAGAGAAGGAGATGCTCTGCCTGACATCAGTGTCTGAGGAGACAAAGCTCTCTGTCCATGAAGGTCTGGGGTTGCTGGGGGGAAAAGAAGGGCTAATTTCTGGCTCCGGTGAAACTTAGGTATGACCTCTGGAAAACACGTAAGAAACCTTATCTGGGAAGGGGAACCAAAGACCCTGGATGTCAGAAATTTAGCAGTGGGTCCTTCTCAGCCTCTGGCAGAATTTTATGCTGTCAGAAGAGTCACATTTAGGAACATGGTTACAAATAACAAACAAGCTGCCACAGGCTTGTGGTGTCTGGATGGTGAGATCCTGCTTAAGATTTCATGCTGGGGTAGAAGTCAACACTCCTTTACCAAAGCTTCCTACAGAATTTTAGGACCACAGAGTTAAAGAAACTTGGAAATCCCTCAGATGGACTGAAATAGTTGCCCAGGTGGCTGCACTGGTGTGATCTGTACATCACTGCTCACCAGGCCCAGTGAACCACCCAGGACCACTGAAACACAGTAGGGATGACAGGTCAAGAGAGGAGAAGCTGCTTCTAGTAACAACCACCAAAACCTGGATGGGAGAGTTCAGAGGAGAGCCTGGAGCAAACGTCTTGTCTTCTGTGCAAGTCAGGCTGGGAGAACAGGCAAGATGTTCCAGGCCCTCTGGCTTTAACTTTTCCTCAGCCTGTCCCAGCCAGACTGAAGCCTGCAGAATCACCACTTTGCCTTATCCTGCACTCGGCTTTTGAAGAAGAAGGATTAGACAGGTATCAATTAATCCTTCAGGCTGCAAAATCAAGAATGTGTTACTAGGATTCCAAGGAACAAGCTGGCCTGTAGGCAACGGGGCCAGGACTTGTTGGCACCTGAAGAAGTGGATTTTGCAAAGCTCCTTGCTTCTGCAAGCTGCCCTCTGGGGCATTATCCCACATTTCCCACTTGTGGCCTGTCAGCTACACCATCTTTCTGGCCCTGGAACAGCCAGCATTCCCAGTGCTGGGCTCCATCAGGCACGCTGCGTTCCCTGGCTGCATGGCTCAAGACACAAACAACAGGACCTCAAAATATCTTCTTTGACATGAGCTGAACAAGAAGACCTAAAAAGGCAAATCATAGAAACACAGACATGTTTAGGCTGGGAAAGCCCTCTGGGATCATCGAGCCCAACCACTCCCCCAGCACTGCCAAGGCCACACTGACCCCAAGTGCCACATCCACAGGGCTGTTAAACTGCTCCAGGGATGGGGACTCCATCCCTGCCCTCGGCAGCCTCTGCCAGTACCTGACCAACCTTTCAAGGAAGAAATTTTCCCCAAAATCCAATCTAAAATGGTACAGTTGGCAAGCATTTGAAGCTATTTTTGACTTAACACCTCCCAGGTGGGGGTAAGAATTTATGTCCCAGAAGTAGTTATCTGATTTATTTATCTGGTATCTCTAAATAAAAACCAGATCTTTCTAAAACACACAAAGTACTTATAGCCATTCAGGGCACATTTAGGGGCTTCATTAAATTAGCAGTGTAGAGTAATTCAGCTGATGGCCATAGGATTATGGCTGGGTTTTTTTCCCAGTAGTATGATGTCTCAGTCCTTTTTGTTTCAAGATAAATGTTTATGGTTTATGGCTGCACTCGATTTTAAAGATCTTTTCTAACTTAAATGATTCTATGATTCTACATTGACTGGTTTTCTTGGTGATGAAATACCTGATATTTGCAGGTTACCTTGATTCATTCCCTAGGCAAGGAAAGAGGAATATGCCAACAGACCTTCAAAATACACATATTCTCTAATAAGTAGGGAGGCTCTTATTTCACAGGCAGGAGTATCTCTTATAAAGAGAAGGTAACTGCTGAGAGCATATGCTGTACCCAAACTGTCTGGAAAGTATCAAACATACAGGTTCTGCTGCTTGAGGTATACACAGGGAGCTATTATCCCATCAGTGGAACGTAGTTGAGGAAATCATGAAGGATGAGGGTGACAAAGAATAAAAATGCTATGTCCACTAAAGCCAGACAGGACTTGGAGCAACCTGGTCTAGTGGAAGGCGTCTCTGTCCATGGCAGGGGGGTGGAACAAGATGATATTTAGGGTCCCTTCTGACACAGGCCATTCCAAGATTCCATGATATGAAGGCCAAAGTGGCAAGGGCCTCAAACACTGATTAACAGCACCAGCTGAAAGCCATGCTGTGAGATTTTCAATAATCGAACCTAAGGAACCTTGCGGTGCCTTCCGTGTGAACAACGAGCTGAGCTCCGTGTCAGTGATGGAGGGTGAAGGAGGCACCTATTCAGTTTTTCCACCCAGACTTGCCCAAACAGAGCAGAGGGGGGCTGGAAGGGCTGGTGCTGAGGGTGGTGGGCCTTGGGCTGGAAGGTTTCTGAAGGAGAGGAGAATGCAAGGGTAGATTTGGACCAAAGGCCCATCCAGCCCAGCATCTTTGCCTAGACAACTGCCAACAGTGGATTTCTAAAGAAGTGAGAACAGGACAAGCTTGTAGGGCTTCTGTCCCGGACATTCTCCAAGCCTCCAACATTTTATAGACTCCCGGAGGCAAAGCTGGGACCGGTTATTGCACAGCCATTGGTGGAGCCTTCTCCCATTCATTAGTTCCAGTGGTTTTTGAACCTCTGTAAACTTTCAGCATCCACAGCAGTTCCTGCAGCGAGGGATTGTACACGGTAATTGTACAGTGAGTGAAGAGCACTTCCCTTTGAACATGACTCTTTGTAGCCTCATGTGATGCCCCATTATTTTCATATTGAGAGAGACTGTTAACAGTCAATCCCTATTCATGACTCTGTGGATCTTCCTCGTATCACCCTTCGGCTACCTCTTTTCCAGCCAGAAGAGAATTAGTCCAGTTTGTTGTTCCTTGGATAAAACACTTCTTACTCTTCTTTTTATCCTCATGTTTTTCTCCAAACACCTTCCAATGCAGCTACTGCTTTTTTAGAGCTGTGGGGAACAGAACTTCACACAGGATTCAACATCTGGATGTGCCTGGGATTTCCACAGGAGCTTAAAGAGATTCTCTGGCTTATTCTCTCATTTTCATTGCTAATGTTCCCTTTGTCTTCATGACAACCACCACATACCAAGCTGACACTTGCACAGACCAGTCTGTTAAAATCACAAGACACAGTTGTAGCAATGGGCAAATCAGAGCCCATCACTGAATGTGAAGAAATGAGTGATTCTCCATGTTCTCCTTAAGTATTTGGTCTCATAAGGTCGTGCAGTGATTCACAGATGAACCTTGTCTTCATTACTTCTAATTAGGTCATGTGTTGGAAAGCTCTAGAACATTACCAAGCACTCCCATGTGCTCACCAACACTTGGGAGAGCACAGCTACAGCACACACAGCTGCAGCCATGGGCTCCTCCCAAAGGGAAAATCTGCCAGTTATTCCTTCCACCTGCTTCTTACTGTCCAGTAATTATTTATCCAGAAGCCTCCTTCTAATTAATGTCTTAGTTTCCCTGGAAGTCTTTGCATTTGGGAAATGCAGCCAGATCTGCCCAACTGATGCCTATGTGGACTCCTTCACATCCACTCAGAACGCTCTGTGTTACAATTTCTGTCAACTTACCATTTTACAACACACTGCTCTGGGCTTTTGTGGATGAATTGGAGCTCAGAGAAAAACGGGAATCCCATCAGCCACCTTCCAGGGATTTTAAACAAGAGTTCATAGACAAGTTAATAGTTCAACGATTTCATCCTCCCCAATCCTTGGGTGAATACCACCTGATGCCAGCAACTGATAGTGGTAATTGTGTCTATCTCCATCACCATCTCATCTCCAGACATTTCAGCCTGAGACAGATGAAAGCACAAGGAGAATTGCATTCATTTTTCTTCTGGGAGTTTAGTTGCCCTAAGCACAGCTTTTAGACTTTAATTTTTTTAAGATTCTACCAATTGTCAGGTGAGCTTTCTGCTTGTGACTGAAGAGAATCTAGCATTAGTTTTTTTACCATTTCCAAGTTATTTCTCTTCTCTTTTCACTGTCTTCATGTATTTTTAGGTTGTTTCTCTTTTTTCTAATTTTGCCAAAATTCTTGCTTTTCCAGGATGCTTTTATATACTTTCTTACGTTTAGGTATCCTGATATGCTTTTATCCTTTTTCAAGTATTTCTTGAGAGGTACATTTTATCTTAATTCTTACTGTAGTGTCCTCAAACACTTTGATGCAAAGGATGTAACTCTTAGTTGCCCTCTCAGACTCTTCCGAACGACCTTATTTGATTTCATGTCACCCTTTTCTAAATTAAAGCGCAGCTGTGGATGATTTTTGGCCTTTTAACATCACAGCAGGAATAAAGTACCTGATTGCCACTGTCCCAGAGTGGCTTTTCAGAAGCAGGATTTTGAACGAGGGCATGGAAAAGGCCAAGGCCAGCATGGCTTTCCCCAGTCTTTGTTTTGTGGAGAAAGCAACCACGAAAAGAGGCGGCCAGAGAAGGAGCATGAAGGCAAGAGCTGCTACCAACTCAGGCCACAACCAGGTGCAACTGCCAGAAATGGCGAAACGGTGGTTTCTCAACCAAAAACCAACAAATATTGTTTGATGATCTTTTTTAACATAAGGGCTGCATGTTGTACAAGCACATGAGGTTTGCCCATCACTCAAATCTGATTGCTTCTCTCATGCAGAAGTTGTGCAAAGTTTACAAACAGCAGCTTTTGGTCCCCTGGAGTGACAAAACAGAGGTCAGAGGTCCTCTGAAGGAGGCAGTGGAAGGACCAGATTATCTCTCTGAGGAGAGCAGTGTTGGAAGCAAATGCTGACAGGCAACAGTCTAAACCCGTCTGTGAACTGCTACTGAACAGAACAGCACATGCAGAAAAGCAATGAGAATAACCATTGTTCTAAGCAAGATGAAAATTATAGAAGATTTTAAAAAGACTCTTGGGAGAGCAGATGAGGACAAAAAAATAGCTGAGTGGGACTAAATGACGTGGGGCATGTTATGTGAATGAGACCAGGTGAAACAGAGGGTAATGGGGAGGACAGTGGCATTTTGGTGGTCCCAGGGAAATGTTTGGAGAGAAATCTCCAAACACTCAGGGACAATGTGCACCCACAGCATGGCTGCAGGAGTACCATCCCAACAGGACACTTGGGGAACAAAGGAACAGCTGAGCTACAGCGTCACAAGCAGAAGGGGAACTCTTGTCTCTTCAGGATCTTGGGGAGGTTCCACTTATTTTGGAATAGAACTGCTGTAGTAAATAAAAAGTTATTCAGATCATTCATTCTTCAAGGAACAGGACTCAGTCTGGAGCAGTAACACAACCACAAACACCATCTCTCTTACTACTTTAAAAAGTAGCCAAGACTGGGTTTCTGGAGCTGTATGTCTACACTGGATGGTGGTGCAAAGAGACCAGCTTGCCAAGATTTAACTTCTGATTCAAACTGACACACAGAAAGCCACAGGAATTATCACAATTCACTTTCTTAGTTGACTTCCATATCCTTAGAGATGTTCCCTATATTTAAAAAATCTGAAAACAACATTTTGGTGCAGGATCCTGCACAAAATTCAACTAATGAAAGAACCACTCACTCCCCAGACCTCCTCAACTCGTCCCTTCTGCTCTGCCACGCAGCCATCACCCCATACCCTTTCTAGACAGTGTGATCACTGTGTCTGCCCTGCTCTGTTTTTTGGCTTTTTGGCCTTTGTAGGGAGAACTGTTTCACACCTCTAACAGGACTGGAGTGCTGTTCATTTTTTACATCTGGATCCAACTCAATCCCAGGGTCATTCTCCCCGAGTTTCTGCAATGGACCTGTCCCTCCTACAGTTCTGCACCAACAGTGCTGCCCAACACGGACCCCATGGAACCACAGCTGCTGAGGAGCTTTGGAAGTAGGAAGTTGAAATCTATCCTTTCATGTAATTTTGAACTAGAATTCACATACCTTTTACCGACACAAAGCAAACTTAATCCCCAAACTGCTTTACTTACATTCAGAAGTAACATGTCATAACCAAACTTGGTCAAAAGCTTTTAATTTGTTTCACAAAGTTTATGGCCAGAGGAATTTATTCAACTCCCCAGTCAGAACTGCTGTGTTTGACAATCCAGTACATCTCTGCCACTACCCTGATGCTGAGCACAGTAATAAGCATTAGATTAACCCATTTGATCACTGGAGACCAAATTACTGAGATGGAGAACAAAAGAGAGATCAAAGGGCCACTAATGCCCTTAACCAGCCCCTTCAGGGATGGGGAAGTGACGAGGTGAGAATACATCCGTTGATTTAGGCAGATGATTCAGATCTCAACATGCACAGGAAGAGGATACACACCCAAAATTTCAGATAATTTGAACGGGGTGGCTGCAGGGGGGAAGAGAGTCTTCCACAGAAATCTGGCAGCACAGGAGTAACCCATACAACATAAGCACATCCAAAACAATCTTCTCTCTACTACCTTTGAACACTGACCTACATCTCTGAGTGCCTTGTTCTGAGGCAAGGCCAATCCTTGATGCTCCTAAAAACAAGATGAAAAGGTCCCAAGACAACTCTTGGCCAACTCCTGCCTGAGCCGTGCTGGCAGCAGGCCCAAAGCTCCGAAGCATGAGATGTGATTACAATTCCTTAATGCAGCCTGAAAGTGGTGTGGGCAAATGAAAGGCTGAGCAGCGCTTCCTGTTCTTTACAGCCAGGGAAATAAGGGAAAAAATAAACAGGTACTAAAACTAAGTAATAAATTACAGAACTCAAAGATAGAAGAGACCACCATGACCATCCACACCACTTCTGTCTACTTTATACCTGTCCTGCTGCAGCCAAGCATCCTTGAATGGAGAGAAGGCCAAAAGGCTAATAAAATACGAATGTGCATTACTCAAGTGTGATATATTCCCTTGTACTGAGATTCATTTTACATTTCTGCTTTGTTTATAACCCAAAATTTCATTTATTTGACCCTCGGCAATCCCTGCAACACTGCAACAGACTGTTGTGATACTTAAGATGACCAACCTGAAGGTCAAACTACAGTGCACATTTCCCATTGTACTTACTTGTTACTTTTCTCAGTTTAGGTTAAAATTTGCTTGTTTTCGGACTATGACTTTTGGGCAAAGTTCACAGAAAGCTTTTAGGCAAGGTTGTGAACATCTTAGGCTTTTAGGCATGTTTCACTGGATGGAAAACCACTGAGACATATTAAATAAAAATGCATGTCAATTTTTGTCCAAAATCCAGCCTGATACAACAGAGCTCTCTTTGATCATACTGAGGCAGTGTTGTTTGTATTACTTTGACAATTCTGAAAGTTCTCATTAGAAAATAATGAATTCACATGCAGTTCAGAACACCCTTCCTCAATCCATAGGAAATGCCCACCAAAGCTTTTGCTGGATGGAGGCACAGAAAAAAAGTCATTTCTCTAATGGTTCAGAACCATTCCACCACAAATGCAGCCTGGCTGCAGCCTGCAAGCACAACAGGGCCTGTTTCCCTTCTCCTGTAATCTCACCCCTCTGCCAGTTTATCTTTGGGAAATGTCCACTTGTTCCCTGGATGTATTCCAGGGCCTGTGCATGGCCAGACATCCTCTACTGACTGTCACTCACTCCAGCTCTCTGGGTTCAGTCTCCTGACCACAGATCTGTGCTCTCCTCCAGTCGGGTTTGGATCTCCCATTTATGTCTGCCCCAAGTCATTACTGGGGCCTCCAGATCTGCCACCGTTTCAGTACCGAAAATCTTCAGCTCAAGATGGGTCTGCGCCCACCGTCATAAATAATTCAACTGCAACAACCAGCACCAGATGGTGCACTGGGAAGCTGGGAGATTTAGGTTTAAAGTCCTTTAAACTCCTTGAACAGGGAACAGTTTCCTGTCACATGTTTTCTGGATGAGAAAAGTAGAAGACACACCATGGAAAGCTCCAGCTCAGCCTCTGTATATGCTCAAGAGAGGGGTGGAGGTTCAGAAGCAGCCTCTGAGCTCAACCTTTTCTAGCAGCCAGCTCTAACTGAAGTTCCTACTCTGCATCTGGATTTTAATGGCTCACCTTCCAGTTACACTTAAATCCTGCACCAATGCTGAACTAATCCACACTGTGGGTTACACTGGACACAGCCAACACTACACTCATGCTCTCTGTCCAATTTTCTAAGAGATCTGTGTGGGCCAAAGGGTTTCTTTAGCACTACCAATGTCCCTGTGCTGGTTGACTACAGCCTTTTTTGAGCCACTGCTTCGTGTGCTCCCCAAGACAGCTTCTACTTTCATAGAATCACAGTATGGTTTGCGCTGGGAGGGACCTTGATGCTCATCCAGTCTCACCCCCTGCCACGGGCAGGGACACCTTCCACTGTCCCAGGCTGCTCCAAGCCCCGTCCAACCTGGTCTTGGGCACTGCCAAGGCTGGGGCAGCCACAGCTGCTCTGGGCACCCTGTGCCAGGGCCTCAGCACCCTCACAGGGAAGAACTTTTTCCTAATATCTCATCTAAACCTACTATCTTTTGGGCTGAATCCATTCCCCCTTGTCCTGTCACTCCAGGCCCTTGGAAACAGTCTCTCTCCATCTTCCTTTTCAGCTCCTTCAGGTACTGGAAGGCCACGATCAGGTAACCCTGGAGCTCTTTTCCAGGCTACACAATTCCAAATCTCTCAGCCTTTCCTGAGCAGTATCTATGTCCCATGTAAAAATGTGGGGTTTTTTTACTCTGTAGGAGCCGTTTGTCTCAGTGTTTCAGTGCAATTTCCCGTTCTAAAGGCTTGTGTCAGAGTCACACTTTCTGGTACTTAGGCACCCATTTTTCTTGTGCCGCAGTCAGGCCAAGTGGCTTCATTATTGCTGCTTCTGAAGCAGTTCTTGCACATTACTTAACGCTAAGTCAAGTCTGTGTACCCAGTACGAGCTGTTCCAAGAGGCAGAAACTGCTTCTTTGAACTGCCTCGTATTGTGCTATCTGACCAGTTTATTCACAGGTAATTTAAGTCCCCATTATCATTTGGTTCGACTTTCCCACTTCTTTGATCTCTGTCAACATTATGCACTCAACATCCTTTTGTTGATCCAGGAGCTGGGAGTATAGAAGACTACTAAGGTATTTACTTTGGTATGGGCTGGGAGTGTAAACCTCTGAGAGCACTGAAGTAGGTGATTCCAACTCCAACTGCATGTGCCTTGCAACACGGGGAACAGGCTCCATTGTCCAGGGTGATCCCATAGGGTTCATTGCAGCAATTCCAAGGGATAATTATCACACTCCTCCTCCAACTGGATCTGTGTTTGATTTTCTCTTTCTGAATTGTACAGGCCACCTAAAAAAACGGTAATTCAGGCTCCCCCTCCAATTCTCACTCAATCCATCCTAAATAGATCAACTTGCACGTTTTTTAAATAATTTATTTTTCTGGGGGGAGAGGAGGAAGGAAGGTAATCCTTGGTTTGGGGGTTCAGAGCCTGTAGGGAGCTTGTTCTGCAGGTTTTTTCAAGTTTGTTTTTATGTTCTTCACGGTGTTTTCCTACAGTGATAAGCTAAAACAGTGCACTCTGTGGGTAAGTGAAAGTTGACTTTCTCCTACAATCCCCTCATTATGAAACTGCTGAGTTTGTACAGAAATGGAATAAAATATTGTAAGACTTGCAATGAAACAACGGATGTTGGGAAAACTAGTTCTACATACTGCCTGCTCAGTGAGACTGTGCCACTGTCCCACATACCCACTGGAATTTTCTAGGTGTCAGCATGTGAAGGGATTGGGACTGCTGATGACTTTGCCCTCCCTGCAGCAATGTGAGGTTATCCATCTCTTTTTAAATATCATTAATAGGAACTTTTCCCAAACTTTTAATGCTTTTTCCCAAATATGCTAGAACTAGAGACTGTACCAATCCCTGCCACTCTGCACAGACTAAAGGAATCATCCTTTCCCCTGTGTAGAAGACTGGGGTTATACACACTCAAATAAAGAGATATTAAAGCTCAGTTTTAATAATGCATCCTTGAATCTTGATCATTCTTGAACTGTCCTAAACAAGGCTGTAAGTGATGAACTATTTCTCAAATAAAATGGTTCTTTTTTTTCCTTCCACAATTAGATTTGTACTTGTTGTAATTCAAATCAGAAAAATCTCCCCTCAACTCTCCCCAGTGACTCTCTCCTTTTCTTTCCAAGACATTCCTTATTTTCCTATCTACCTTCAAACCAACAGCTCTCTCCACTACCAAGTGGAGACTGAGTCAAGGGCAAGAAGGAAACTGAGACTTATTCCTCAAAAGTCAGCCAATAGAGCAGCAGAAGCACCAAAAAAAGAGGCTGAAAAATCTCTATAGCAATCCTGTGAATGGGAGTTCATCTGCAAACAGTCACAGGAACTGCAATTCTGAGGCCACATCGAATCCTGAGCTGCTCATGGATTGTCCATTGTCAGTAAGTTCCAAACATGTTCCTTCCAACCTACTTGTCCAAAAGGTTTGGTTCCTCCATCTGTAATAAAGGGCCAGTTTTTGACTGCCATGGGACTTTTAACAGCAGTTCAGGCTCCTGCAGGAGCCCAGCAGAGATCACAGAATCCCAAAATGGTTTGGGTTGGAAGGGACCTTAAAACTCATCCACTTCACCCCCAGCCATGGGCAGGGACACCTTCCACTGTCCCAGGCTGCTCCAAGCCCCAATGTCCAGCCTGGTCTTGGGCACTGCCAGGGATCCAGGGGCAGCCCCAGCTGCTCTGGGCACCCTGTGCCAGGGCCTGCCCACCTTCACATCCTCACAATTCTGTCCCGATTTACTTCCAAACCTAAACTTCCAGTTTGGAAACTGCCAGTGAGTTCCGCGGGTGCTTCCCGCATCCAGCAAGAGTTAATGCTCAGAGCAGGTGCTCCCTGAACAAGCTGCAGCACTGCACAAGCCTGGAGATGATTTCTTCAAGAAGTCTGAGGTGTTGGTTTTTTGACCTATAAAGGCTTAAGGGGCTCTGCCTGCTTGAGAAATTCCTCTCCCTTTGCATCACACGGCAGCAGCAGCTCTGGAGTGCAGAGGAAGCACTGCTGGGGCTACACTGGCAGGGGTGGGCGGCTCCCTGGCATCTTCCTGCTCGCCCACTGGGCAGCAATGGAAATACAGAGATTTCCCACAAAACTCCTCACAGGGGCAAAGGCTGTGAGGGGGAATTCAACCCTGGGGCTATTTTATTTTATTGTAGGTAAAGAGGATATTGCTAAAGTTGGCTTCTAAGATGTAACACGCCACAATCAAAGTCCGTTTCTGTAGATGATCCTGGAAAATAGGGCAGGGAGAAACGAAACCAGGAAAACATTCTGGTAGAAGTACCTTTGGTGAGGCTCCATCACTTACGTGCAGGATTTTCTGTATTAAATTAAGAATGCATTTCTAAAAATATATTGACCCGAGCACTATGAAGATAATTATAAGTCATAATAAAGAGAACCTGACTTGACTACAGGGCCAACTCTGCACCACTAATCCTTGAGCAATCCTATTCTACCTCTGAAGGAAGAGAGCGTTGCTTTGGAAAAGAGACTGGGCCATCCATGCCTCTCTTCCAAGCTAAGCTCTGCAGTTTGTGCTCTCCTGGACAGGCTGACTGCACCTTACAGGGTCTGACATAACCAAGACCTATCCAAAAATGCTGTAAAAACCCCACTCCTTGACTCATTAACTGTAAATGTGACCATGTTATGTCCCTAAACTACATTTGAAGAAGCAACTGTGCAGGTATGTGTGCACAGCCATGAGTTTATTTAAGTAGGAGTTCTAGTGATATCAAAGTTAGGCACGTGACTTAAAGTTTTTGCAAGATCGGGATGTTGACAACCATGTGCAAAACGAGATGTCCCAATAAAACCTAATTCTGGTGTATTTAATATCCCACTATCAAAACGCAAACTGAAAAGAGTTCCTCCCACTAATTTCTTACTTATTTTGTACCCAAAGAGTTATGTCCCCATTTCCTGTTTTCTCCTTCCAGAGGTAAGAACCCACTGCAGCATCAGGACCCAAACAATTCTAAATGCCATTTCATATGCCAAGTTTCAATATTTAGAAGCAGAATTAGAAACTACACCATGAGATCTGCAGGAGAGGTCACAGGTACACCTGGCTAAGCCTTCCCAGAGCACAGTGCCTGGCACCAGGCAAACATCCTGCTGCAGAAGGCACAGCCTGACCCCCTGTCCCAGCACTGCCAGCAGAAAGCAGGACTTCCCGCACTGGATTCAGTGGGATGTGGAACAGGAGCGCTCACCTGAGCACGGAGTGGCAGAGTCAAGGCCTGAAAACACAGCCAGGGCAGGTCAGTGTCTGTGTGCCCAAACTCAACAGGCTGGATTAAGAGTTTCCCCAGCCCTCTCCATTTGGAGAATGGTTTTTAAAGAATGAAATTGGACGCTATTCACAGTTTTTATTCCAAACACCTGGCTGGTGCTGCTGTGATGGCACAAAATTCCCACCTGGCATTGTTGCGTTCGGTTAGAAACCTCCACACATCCCTCAGGCGAGGTTATCATCCTCCCATTTCCAAAAGGTCTCACTCTATACTTTGTGCTCGGTTGCAACACCACTGTAGTTTTTGTAAGGAATAAATATTGACTTTCCTGGACATTGCCACACAACAGAAGAGGACCTTGAGTACATTCGTCTCAGATATTTTTTTTAGCCTGGTAATATAATTTTATAGCAGAGCTTCCATTCTGAGGAGTTCAAAAGGCATGGAAAAGCAGGCTTTATACATGTCACAAATTGTCCATGTTCACTTTCAGACAGGTGACCATGTTCTAAAGCTGGCTCGACTGTATTTCTCTTCCTAAAAACTACACAGAATTTATTATTTTAATTTAAATTTCCAAACTACAAATTTAATTAAGATTTCAACATACCCCATTTGGAAAGTCCTGGAAAAATCCAGGAGAAAATGAAGACTTAATGCAGGCTATTTTGTCTTTTGTTGTTGTTGTTGTTCTTAAGAATAAAGCACACAATTGCCAGGCAGATTACCCACAGAATGGAGAGAGTGCACACCAGGTCTCAGGAAACTGAGCTCCAAACTCGGTGTGTGCAGGAGATGGGTCTGTTCAGTGAATGGCTCAGCTCTGGCTGTGCAGCACCTGCACCTCCTGTCCAGGTGTGGATATACTCTCCCCTTAATAAAGGTCAGAGAATAGCATTAATTCATCTATAAAAATACCTGGTGGTGACACCACCGGAGCTCCTGTGTAAGTAACATTCACCCTTCAGGTACAGGCAACAATAAGCAGGGCCAGGGATTCTGGTGGACGCAGCCAGGATGGGTTTTGGAGCGAAACTGAACCTCGACCTCGGCAGAGGGTGTGGAAATCCTCATGAATTTCAGAGAAAAAAGTACTAATCCTGTTTTCTGTCAGATGTTTCACATCCCGACATGTGACTCGACACACTCAGCTTTATAACATCAATTAAGATATGAAATAATCTCCATGGAATCAGCCGACCACATCCACAACTCAGCAGCAATGAGGCGCAGCCACAGCTCGGCCCCGAAGGAAGGCTCAGCCCTTTGCACGATGCCGTCCCCTCGGCCCCCGGGGAACCAAACCACGGGGACAGCGCACGGAGCACGGCACAAATCCACGCCGGGACGCGGCACCCAAGGCACCGCTCGGGGAGCCGCGGCAGCCAGGAGGGAAAGCGGGGAGAGGCTGGAAGCGGGTGGCGAGGCTCTTACCTGGAGCAGCTTCCCTTCGGCCGGAGTCACCTCGGCGACGTTGGCGAACTCCCCTTCCAGGATGATGGGTTCCACTTTGAGGGGGATGACCCTGATGATGGCTTTCTGCGCCGCCGCCCGCTCCGACTCCACGGCCGCCGCCAGCGCCAGCCCGGTCTGGCCCAGTCCTGCCTGCAGGGTCGCCATGAGCAGCCAAGGCCAGAGGAGAGCCAGCTGCACCTGGGGGCCAGCACTCATGCTACCAGCAGCGGGCTCCGGCCGCTCATACCGCTCGGGAACGCGTCCTCACCGCGGCGGGCCCGGCCGGCGGCAAAGCTCCCGGGGCTCCGAGCCGGGCTCCGGACAGACCCCAGAGGCCGCAGAGAGCGGCTCGGTCACCGCCAGCGCGGCTCTCCGGCGACGCCGGCTCTCGCCATCGCCGCTCCTCTTGCCCCGTGCCACGTGCTCAGAGGCCGCCGGGAGCTCAGAGGCATATTTTAAACAAACAAACTGAAAAAAAAAAAAAAAAAAAAAAAATCCTAAATTGTGAGTCCGACCTCCGGCAGATAAATCCAGAAGGATCAGTGAAACAGGTTGCAAGCAAGAAGTCAGTTTGGGTGTAGAAGGAGCATTAGGAACTCCTCGGTCCCACGGAGATGAGGCACGAGGAGATCTCCCCGCGGATGTGGAGGCCTCCTGTCTCCTGGCCAAGAGTTAGGAAGATCCACAGGTTCAAAACATCCATCCCAAATACCCTCGAGAGACACCTCACCTTCTTGCTAGCACTTCCCACAGCATAAGCACAACCTCGAATGTTATCTGCACCGATTGATATCCTTCCCAGAAATCAGGCAGGCGGTATTCCTTGAATTTATGGTGACAAGAAAGCTTGCTCCGGTACCGTTCCCTTCCAAATGGAGTTGATCCCTTCCATCCTCCTCATGCCAGAAGTGCTTCATTCAGGTTTGGAGATCAGGTTTACTTTTCCCTTAGAAATCCATGCTCAGAGTCTGACTCCGGGTAGAGTTCTCAAAGATAATTAATAAAACACACAGCTCCTCTTCATAGTTGCAAGTTCCCAGGAAATAAAAAGGCCCCCAAACACTGCCAAAGTTTAGACACGAAGCCCAACAGGTATCAGGCAGAAAGTTACGGCGTATCTGGTTTCTCTCGCACTATTTCTGTGCGCGCCCGAGTTCCGGTATGAGCACTTCCAAGCACACGTTAAGAAGATCCCGACTCAAGGCCCCACAAAATAAAATAGAAAGTTCCATGGTCTGCCCAAAGGTCACACGAAACGTATCGAGGAGTCTTCATAACTGAGAGAATTAAGACAGAAAGTGTTTTCGATTAAAACTGAAGTTACAGTGATCGCACGGCTCTGGAGAGAAAAAGGGATTTACAAGAAAAAAAAGCTTTGCAAACCTGTTAGGCAGTGAGCTTGCTGGAGTCCGCAGGGGCCGGGCCGGGAGGCAATGCTGCTGTAAATCCCAGGCAAAAGTTATTTCCAGTAGCTTAACAAACCCATGTGGCTCTGATGATGTTTGGGTTCAGTCTTAAAAAAAACAAAAAAACAAAAAACCAAACAGAATTGGTATTTATAATCAAAAAAAAGTATTAAAAAAAAGAGGAAAACTCTCTCGCGCACACACGCAGCAGGCAGGTAGGTGCAAGCGGAGCTCCACAGCCCGAAAGAGGATCCAGGGAGATCAAAGGGTGAAAATTACAGCAGACAGAGAGCTCCCGGGGCAGGCATGGCTGAAAGTGAAGTGTCCGCATGTAATCGCCCGACCTGCGCCAGCACCCCCGCGCGCTCCGGGAAGGCTTCCAAAGCCCGGCGTCCCCGCAGCGGAGGCGGGCACCGGCCGTGCCGGCAGCGAGCGCGGACGGCCAGGAAAGCTGGGACATGGGCAGCGAGCCGGCGGCGGAGCCGCTGCCGGGGGCGCGGGCGGGCGGGGCGGGGGCTCGGAGCGCGGCTCGGCGGCGGCGGCGGCGGAAGGTCCCGGCGGGCGGGCGGCCGAGCCCCGGGCCGGCCGGGCGCTCGTACCTGCGGACACGGGCGGGTGGAGCAGCCGAGCCGCCGCCCCCGGCCGGGCCGCGGGCTCCCCCTCCCGCCCCGCCGCCCGCCTGCAGCGCCCGGGCCCGCGGGGGCGGGGGACACCGGCCGGGCCCGGCCCGCCGCGGCTCCGGGCTGGCCGCGCTGCCCCGCGGGGCGCTGCCCATCGCCCCCGCGCTCCGGCACGGGCGGGAGCCCCGCGGCAGCCGCGGCTCGGGGAGGTTCCAGGTCGGGCTGATGTCAGAGGTCTGGAATTCAGCCGCTCGGGCTCCGCGGGGAGGTGGAGGATGCTGCGGGTCAGAGCCGCGGGCTCGGCACGGAGCGGGGATGCGGGAGGGCGCCGGGGAACCCACCGGGAGCACCGCACCCGGGTCCCGCAGCGGGCCGGGCGTCGCTCCCGCTGCTCCTGGAAAAGGGTCCCCAGCAAAGCGAACTGGTCAGCGAGCGGGGTTGTGACACCCCTGGAGTCACTCACAGAGTGAATAAATGATGCAAACGAGGAACCGGTCCCCTCTTTTGTAAACTTGTCGCTGTGCTGAGGGTTATTTGTCGTGTCAGCAACAACTACTGAAAGACGAAGCATGTTTTCAACTGCGACGCTCGATCACCTGCAATTTAAAACAGAGCAAATGCAAATCAACACCCATTTCTGTTTAAAAACTTACTGCAGATTCGGTATAAAATGTCAAGTTATCTATTTAAATATACATACACCTATCTAAATATCAATATACCTATGAAATATCAATATACCTACAACTTTATACATATAACAATATATGTAAGTCTAACTATATACACACATAACTATATGTAACTATACACATATATCACTATAACTATATATAAGAATATAACTGTATACTGTAACTATACACATATATAACTATAGCTATATACACACATATAAATATAGCTGTGCACACATATAAATATAACTATATACATAGGGAGCCCAGCTGGCAGCTGCTGCACATTTTCACATGCTCTCTCTTGTTCCTTCCTTTGCAAAGCACCCCCACTTGAAAGGCACATCTGCCAGCAGATGGAGATCTAGGAAGAAGCGGGAATGCTGAGTAAATATGGGGCCTTGTGTGCGTCCCCTGGCACACACATGGCGGGTGTGCTCCTGTCAGGAACTATAAAATACAGCTCCAACTCGGGAGTTTGAGGCCTGCAGTTGAAAGAATAGGAATCCTTCTAGTTCTTCAAACTTCAAATATAAAACAACAACAACAAAACAAATTATCAGCAAAGTGCTCCCATGCTCCAAGATCTTTGCTTTCACTTCCATGGATACCAGCTGGCCACCGTTAATTCCTCTAAAGCCTGGCAGGACCTGCAGGAATGTTCCACTTGTGACACGCACACACCTTCCCTGGTCCATGAAGGGTTCGACTGCCTCAACGTTCCCGGGGCTGGTGCCAAGATCCTACAGGAAACTCAAGGTGTGACAGAGAGCACAAACGAGAGGCTCCTTCTTTTTGTTAATTACCCTAATTTGGGGCAATATGGGGATATTTCCAATGTCTGGTCAAGAAAGTGAACACACACCCTGCTTAAGTCCCCACAGCAGCCCTGGGAATGGCACCCAGGAGAGCTTTAATCTCTCAGCAGAGACATTCATGTCTGAGGCATAGAACTGCAGCCCTTGTTCTTTCTCTGTACTGACAAAGACACTTCATTCCTTCCTTAAATGTTTCAAACTGATGGGCGTTATGAGCTGAATTATTAACTAGCAACATTATCTGGAATCTACAAATTCCCCTTTGAAGTGAGCAACAGCTCTTCCAACTCCACCACCAGCTCCTGGATGAACAGCTGGGAGGGAAAGAGCTTCCTACAAGGCTGAAGGTGGCACCAACTTTGCCTCTAAAATGGATCCAGAGGGCCCTTGATATCCTTTTATGTCTCACTAACCTGTGGACATTTAGGTTTCTCTTTTCATTACTAGATTAGAGGATTGTTTGGCCTCAGATGTTCTGCTGTTGGTTTTTCTCATGTGCCCCAGCATAGATATCAGCAGGCTGGTACAACATTTATTTTGTGATTTGAGATGAAATACTTGGACTTCTACATCAACTTCATCACTTCAGTGGGTTTTTTCCCAGTTACTTCCAGAGTCACCGCATTACTCAGCATTTCCTTTAGAGCACTGTCACCCTCAGCAAACACATCTGTGGACATCAGCTCCAAATTGTGACATCCAGATTTCTGACAACTCCCAGAACTTCAGGTTTTAATTACTAATTTAATTAACACCTTTTCCATGGAAGAGGAATTAGTGTAAGCATCTCTGTAGAAGCGTGTTGGTAAGAACACTGAGAGGCTGTACAAGTGTAATATTTTAACTGTAATATTTGAGGAATCACACTGCCACCAATTCTAAACTATTCCTGTCTCCCCTTTCTTTAATAGTTTCAAAGTAATTTCCTTTGGTAATCTCTAAAAAAAAGTCGAATCTCTTTTTACCAAGGGAGAGGAAATTGTTCCCACTAGCTTTTCCAGCTGAATCTAGAGATTCAGTCAGACACCGAGTTCCTGAAGATTCCCAGATCATACTAATGGTCTCCTTAAAAAAAAAAGGAAAGAGGAAGGAAGGAATTCGG